>NW_026596134.1:14393746-14553082 GCF_907164565.1 Psammomys obesus | reverse complement strand
AAAGAAAGAAAGAAAGAAAGAAAGAAAGAAAGAAAGAAAGAAAGAAAGATCTTTTGTGCTATCCTAAAACACAGCAGTCTGTTACAATTGCATTGTTTGTGTTCACAAATAAATGAATGTCAACCTGTTGCCTTATGTCACCTTGTCAATTGAATCTGCTTCAGTCAGCTTTCTTTCAAGCAAAATCTATTGGTTTTGACAAGTTTTTCAAATGTGTTAAGACTAAACAAAAAATACATAAAGTGTAAGCTATGATTATATTCTCAATTCAAGATATATAATTGCAATTAATTCCAGATAGCTCCACTAATAAAACAGGAGATCCACCTTTTTAGCCTCTGAATTCTGAATCTTCTTATAATATACACATTTTAAATTAAAGCTGATAATAATGTCATTTTCTAGTACAGGTCTCATTCTGTACTAAAGCGCATCTATATCAGGGATTTTCAGTCTTAGCATTGCTGACATTTGGGGCCAAATAATTCTTTGTAAGTATCTAAGGTGTCCTGTCTCTATAGGATGCAGACATGAATCACTGGACATTGCCCATCAAATTCCAGCAACATCTCTCTTCATGAGGAAAATCAATGTTTCCAGAAATTTTCAAATATCCATCGGGGCATAATAATGTTCCAAGCTATGATGCACCAACTTACATCACATCAGGAGACAGTCTTAATCTATGAAAAATAAGTAATTACATAAGTAGCTAAATAATTCTTTAAAAGCAAGTGTAGAAAATAATTCATATGACTAAAACAAAGGACTCAAATATGTTGATTTTGTTCATTTAGTTATATATAAGTTCATTTAATTATTTTTAACATATAACAACATAATATATTAAAGTATGCATGTATAGTAGCATATATACACTAGAGAATATAAATAATAAATAAGTACATATATAGCATATTGAGATTTAGTCATTCTTTAGGGTAGGAAGTTACACTTCTTTAACTGAGGTAAAATTCACCACAAGGACAAAGATTTTAATAGTTTATTGGAATCCACTGTTTATATTCTGACTCTGCTTCCTTGGTGAGAAATTATAACTGATGAATTTCTGAGTATTTACATCAAAGTTGTTTTTATGAACATCAAAGAGAAAGATGGAGAACAACAGAAAGAAAGACTGAGACAGAGACAGAAACAGAGAGAGACATGTATACATATATATATATATATATATATATATATATATATATATATATAAATTGCTTTTGCATCATTATAGAATTAGCTGTGGATTGGAAAGCATATGTGTTCCAAAGTCTGATCTCTCTCTCTCTTTCTTTCTCACTCTCTCTTTGTGTATGTGTGTATAAAAATTACTGATTAAAAGACCATTAGCAGTAACTTTCCAAACAAATCACATTCAATTTAGATTCTTAGCAAAATATCAAATTCCCAGAATGCTTTAGAAAATCAATAATGGTTGACTCATAAAATTAATTACCTAAAGTTGCAAATGCTTGTTCTTTAGTTTGTGACCTACATTGTGTCTGCCAGAGTATTTTCATTAAGTACACCTTTGGATTGTTATTTTTTTCAACACAGTAAGTAGGCAAAAATCAATTTATACCCGGAACTGAACATAACTATAGCAGAAAAGATTTTGTACCATAAGTTCTTCTCAGAGCTGGTCAGAACTGAACACTGGGTAATACAGGGATTTAAAGGTATATACAGGTACATGCATGAAGCTGTCTTTGTTTACTTTTTCCTATTTATTGGCATCTTGAAATAGTTTATGTTCCATAGATAATGGCTTCATTATCCAAAGCTTACAAAAAAAAACTGCTAAAATACTATTCCCAAATGTATTAATCAATTGATAAATATTGTCAAATTTATGTTATGTAAATATCAATAAATTTAGGGAATATTTCTAACATGATTATTAGTGATTTTTTGGAGGGGGTGGTCTCTTTTCTTACAACACCATGTGCTAATGCCATTATTCTATAAATCAGTTTTTTCCTTATTAATGAGCCTACCAAGTCATTTGTTTTTCTTTGTTTGTTTTGTTTTGTTTTTCGAGACAGGGCTTCTCTGTTTAGCCTTGGTTGTCCTGGACTCACTTGGTAGATCAGGCTAGTTGTGAACTCATAGTGATCCACTGGACTCTGCCTCCCCCGTGGCTAGGATTACTGCTGTAAGCACTGTGCCCAGCTCCCAAAATTATTTGTAAAATTACCTTGTCCGATATTCTTACAATCATCATAACATTCCTTACCAATTTCAAACATGAGAACTGTAACTGCTCTTCTCATTATAATAACATTGAAGTAACTTATTAAGCACCGTCCTGGACTTTTGAAGCAATAGTAACCAATAGTTTGCTCTATGTTGATTTTCCTGATTTTGACATCTTTATTAACACTTCCTATATAATCACAATCAGTCTCTAACTCCCCTTGACCTTTGTTTCTAAAACAGATTCTACAAAATTCTTATTTATAATCTTAGCTCATCACAATAACTTCATCATATTCTTTTAAGTCATTTTAGCTTTTTCCCCCTAATTTTACATTTAAAGTAAAATATAACTGTTTTACTTCCTTCTTCCATTTCATCCTTTAAGCCTCTCTCACACTGCTTCCCTTGAACTCTTTCTATGTTTGTCCACTCTCAGATTGATAGCCTTTCAAACTAATTGGGAAAGAAGAGTGATGTGAGTTAATGTCCAATCACTCTCTATATTACCATTTATGTGGGATTCAAATATATTGAAAATAATAGATTTTTCTTAATAATTCAAATGTTTCTTTAATAGTATTTTATGCTATAAACATTTAAGTGTTCAATTTGTGTTTGTTTTTATCAGTAAGTACAGCTATATATTTGTATTAATTATGTTTCTTTTTCAGTAAAATGAGTCAATTGTTATTAAAAATCAGACATTTTCAAAGCAAGGAGGAATTCCTTTTTAGAGAACACGTTCCTAGATATTGTCAAATTACCAACTGGGTCTGCATTTTTATGTATTTAGCACTAGACATATCTCTATTGTTTTGTTATGCTTGAATATTTCACATAAAACAGTGCTTTCCATAATTTTTGCTATTGTAACAGCTAACCATTTAATGTAGGCAAGGCCCTCCTGTTTGACCTAATATTAGCAGGTTGCACATGTGTCTGTGTGCAGCATACATATAGCTCTAAGAACTGAGACATAGAAGAGAGGTGAAAGGGTTAGGAAGTCTCCTTCTCTAAGGGAGGATCCAGGAATGTCTTAACTTCACTGTGAAGCTTAAAACATTTGCTGTTTGTAAACTTAGGCTCATCATATATGAGATAACATACCATCTAGGATTTACTGGCATTCAGAAACAAAGGGAATACTATTTGATAGGAAGTGAATTATGAAATCGGGATTAGGAACAGATTTACCTCCAGCAGCTAAATAAACATCAGAAATTTAGGTGGAGCATATGCTTATGCCAACATAGACAGAGATTGATATCAACTTTAGATCTTGTTATTTGTTCTAGCATACTTATTCATTATAGAACAGTAGAGAATTGATACAGGGTATTACTTTGTTACTAAGAACATATAAGAAATCAAATCAAGAACAGTTACTGCATAGTTCAAAAGGAAGGGCTATATCTCCCACTCATTGGTAAATTGCCCCCTTGACCAAATATACATCATTTTATTTGCCATCTGTGGTGGTTCTCTTCCAGGACTTGTGTCCCCCCTCCCCTTTTTTTTTCCCAGAATAACTGATGACTATATCTATGGCTTAATGCTTCTTTTCATTTTTTAAATCAAGAAGTTCAGTTGGGTAATATTTGACATTCTAAAAAAACCCAACCCATAGTGGTCACTGTACTAAAATCAGGGCATGATTAAACAGAAAGCTATCAGGGCCCATTGTTTAATTACTAACTGGAAACTGGCTGCCTGGTCTTGATAAAACAATCTCCTTTTACCCTAGACCACTGGGCAAAATCTGTCCTGGCACATTTCCGCTTAGATGTGACAAGCAATTGAAAAGTGACTGCCTGACTCCCTGCCCCAGACTCTATTATCAACACATCTGTTCTGATGCAGTGTGTCAACTATAGGCTGCCAATCCTGTGCTACTTTGCAGCTTGTTGCTCTTCTCTTATATCCTCGGGAAGTGACTTCGCACACAGACTGGTGTTTATTGCCCCCAAGCTGCTTGACCTTGAGGGTACTTCATCTTGCAAAAGAGTCAGAGCACAATTGCTGTGACCCATCCAATCACTCTCCATATGAGTGGGGGAAGGTGGAATACTATGGACTTACTGTGCTGGTAACTTACAGAATCTGCTCAGCCATCAGAACAAACATGTTCTTGCTACATGGCTTTGTCAATGCCAGGTCACAGAGTTATACTCTCTCTATTTTTCTTTCTTTGTTTCGTACCTTCTTCTCATCCTTTACCTCTTGCTCCCATTTTCTTTCTGTCTCCTTGTCTCTCTCTGTCTTTGTCTCTATTTCTCTCTTTTCCTGACACTTATACATTTGAGTAGTTTGTTTTCTTCATTCATATAAATACATTGAAAACATATTTAGAAAATGTTTCTACTTACTGTTTCATCCTTGCTTGTACCATTTCTTTTTATATCAAGGAACACCTGTCTACAAAAAGGTATACATATACAAAACTGGTTTAGTTCATACTGATACAAAATTGCAGGGCACTCGTTATTAGATTTTTTTTTTTTTTTTGTCCTCTTCTCATCATCAAAAGTTAACAGAAAAAAATTTATTCTTGGTTCTTCTCTTAAATGTCAGGAAACATGTTTAAAATATCGGTACAGTGTCACATTAGGATACTGGAGCGAATGGGTAAAGAATGAGAAAAAAATAGGAAGAAATAAAGAAAAAGAAAATGAAAGAATAGTGAAGAAAAGGAGGGAAGATATAAAAAAGGACATAATTCTCCTACAACCACCTACAACCTCCAATCCAATAGTTAGTGATTGGTAATCCTGTAGTAACCAAGTGATTAAAAATATGGTTAGAAATCTTTCCGATCTGTTGTTGAAGAAATCTAGACAAGGAGTTTATAAGACAGGGTGCAATTGGTAGGATTAAGAAAAGGAAGAAAGGGGACTGAGAACGGCAGCATCCAGCTCCATATCAGGCTGTCAATGAACCATCAGTCGGACACTTCTTGCCTTTCCTTCCGTTTCTGGAGATCCATCTGGAGTTGCTGGATCTTGAGTTTTTATATACTCTACTGGTAGACATAAAAACAACCTGCCTCCCTTAGGAAGAGGCAAAGACCACCCTTCTCTGATGTTAATAAATCTTATCCTTGCCGAATGGTAACATCACAGTAGCCAGTGAGCCTTGGGCCCTGGAGTGTGATGATGGTCTTAGCCAATCGTTGGAGGTCCTGGATGAACTGAGAGGAAAACGGATAGTAGATAAATTAGGGAAGTAGTTAGGAGCAAGCTCATTGAGAAAATATTCCATTTTATTTTACCACTTTTTAAAGTTTTGTGTCCATTATTACTTTTTTTTTTTTTTACAAAAGATATTGCAGTATCTATAGAAGAGAGTAAAGTTAAAAGGCTATAGTTATTGAGATTGATTCCATGAGTGGCATGCTATTACTCAGAAAAGTGTTGTTAGACTATTCCTTGACTGATTCTCATCAGTTTACTCATTTGCAAGTGTACGGACAGGGTTTTATTGTTGTTTGTTTTCATTCTGTTTTGTTTTTGCTTACAAGAAGGTGGGACCAATATTTCTAAGTTTGCTGTATATGCACTTTATGACTTCTCATAGCAATCCTGTGTGGTAGATACTAATGGTTCTATATTTCAAGGAGGTAAACATACTCAGAGTGATGGCTGGCATATACCCTCTCCCAGGCAAAGAGTACATCCACCATCTCACCAACTCACTTTACTGCTTGACATGGAGGAAGTTCACAGTGAACATCACCTGTCTTCATTGTTGCTATTGGAAGCCGCTTTGACCTACCAAGCTTCTTTGACTGGATTTGAAATCCCTTAGGCAATCCCTTTGTTCATTGTCCCCTTGACTGCAATCTTTCCAGTCACTGCTGACATACAGTCATTTATAAGATTTCTGTTCACCTGGAGAAATAGCTCAGGGGTTAAGAGCACTGGCTTCTCTTCCATTGGACCACGTTCAAATCCCAGAACCCATATGAGAGTTCACAACTGTCTGTAATTCCAGTTGTAGGGGATCATGCATACATGGAAACAAAACACTAAACTTTGAGCTCAGGTATTTGTCATGTAACCCTTTATTTCACTTTGTTTGTTTTTGTATTTTCAATTCAGTTAGATTTAGACACTTGGAAATAACCCTGTTAAAGTGTTACGCTCTGTTCCCCTTATTAGAGAACGCATTTGGAACAGGGACTGTCTCTGAAGTGAATTCAATGGCTGGCTCTTTGACACTCCCCTGCTCCCCGAGGGAGGAGCAGCCTTGCTAGGCCACAGAAGAGGACATTGCAGGCAGTGCTGAAGATACCTGATAAAACAGGGTCAGATGAAAGGGGAGCAGGTCCTCCTCAATCAGTGGACTTGGAAAGGGGCAGGGAGAAGATGAGGGAGGGAGGGTGGGATTGGGAGGAAATGAGGGAGAAGGATACAGCTGGGATACAGAGTAAATAACCTGTGATTAATATGAAAAATAAAGAAATTTTAAAATAGCTCTGAAACAGCTTCCCATCACATAGGAGACAACTTGGATCTGTATTGAGTCTCATTGGTATGAGGGGATGAATGCCAGGCCAATCCAATATAAAATTACTGTCCATTCCTCTACAACTAACAAGCATATTACATGAAGAGGTGAGGCTATTTAAATATCTCTTTAAGCTTCAAAATTCTAATTAATGTATTTACATTAGCATGACTTCAAAGACAACACCACTAAAAAAATTATAAAGATAAATCCCACAGAATCCAATGCTTATAATCCACTTATGCCAATTTTTTTTTATTTTTAAGCATTTTTACTTTAGAATGTTGGAGATTTATTTAAAACTGTTAGAAAAAGTTTAATAGAGTAAGAACAGTTATGATATTGCTCGCCATCTGGCTCTCTCAGCTCCCCTTATCAACAGTTTATATGCCAGATTATATTTATGAAGATCAGTACTTTGATATAACAGTCAAACTGCTTTTTTAATTCTTAGTTTGCTATTTTGATTTATTTCACTTTGCTGTTTTCTATTTTCAATCTAGCATGATAATTTGCCCTTTTTAACTTTAGGAATAATTTATTTTAATCTCTGTTCATTGTAATTTTCAGTCTTTCCCACTGACTGGGACCTTCTACTTTTGAAACATCTCTGTTTGGGTATTTTCAAGAAAAGAAATTTCTTTTTATTATCTAATATGTTTTTATGATCGAATTCTGGCTTTACCAAAGATTACTGCAGATGAGAAATGTCCTTCTCGTTTCAGTAAAGAGGAGGTACCTTAAATCAGCATGATTTATTGTTGATGTCTTTAAATTTGGTCACATGATGAACTAATTTCTACTAGATTCCTCAACAATGAGTTTGTTTGTGTGTATGTCTGTGTGTGTGTGACTGAGAGAAAAAGAGAGGGAGAGAGAAAGAGAGAAAGAAAACGAGAAAAAGGAAGAAAGAAGGAAGGAGGAAAGAAGCAGGTGTATGAGTTTCACAGACACATGTAGAAGGCAGAGCTTAGAGGGCAAATTTCAGGAGTTGAGGACTCTAATAACCGTATCTCTAGAAACTGAATCCTAGGAGACTTAACAGCAATTGCACTAATTTGCTGGTCAACGTCTTTGCCCCTGTTCTGCATCGTGTCACACTAATCCTACTCAACTCTTCCTTCAGTTTATTGATGTTAACCTTATCCTATTTGTGTCTCTCACTTTTTACTCTCTTGTCATTCATTATTAAGGAATACAATGTCTTTGTGTTTCAATTACAGATCTCTTGATAGAACTCATTTGCTTTACAAGCCTTGACCAGGATCATCTCTTCATGATTTGTGGATAACTAAATGACAGATGCCTTATCAGAGGTCATAAAAACTGCTTGATGACAGCAGAGCCAGACATGAAATCCATGTGCTCTGTGTCTCAGGCATCTGCTTCCTCAAATGCTTCCCAAATTAAAAAATAAAGTTTTCTAGGGATTATCTGTCCATAGGAACAATTTTAGTATGTTCTGTTTTACAGATCAGAAATTTTAAGTCTATGATGGAAATGACATATTCAAAATGAAAACTAAAGCTAAACTTGTTTATAAAAAGTTGTCTTCACCTAAAACCTAGTTAAAACTTTACAGGAAAGAATATATAGATGTCTTTTTTTTTCTTCAAAGAGATTACCAAATTATATTTCAAATTCAATACAGTTTGAATTTTCAGATAAATGTTTTATCTTGATCCTCTCAACCACTTACTTGTCTTGTGCCGCCTCACTATTTTGTGAAGCAAATGATTTGAGCTGCTACTTGAGCTTTGCATATCTGAGAGAAAATTAAAATATTTCGTCCCTTTATGTTCCTGAGAATGCTTGGCATGAACTGTGTGTTTAGAACGCAAATATGTAAATAAATATGCAACTTATATAATAAGATTTTTATAAAGAACTTGAATGATTGACTGATAGTAACCATGGCATCATCTTTCTTTCCAATACAGAGACACACATAAATTCAAAGTAATAAAAAGAAAACTTCAGAGCTAACTTTTTTTTTTTCCCTCAAAACAGGCAATGGTAAAGATCCCAAATAAGATTACTTAAATAAATAATGACTGGTTATTCCACATTGTTTACCATTCATGGGCTTCCTTTCCTATAATTCCTAGAGATGTCCACAGTAAATTAGAAATTTTTCGATACAGTTAATTGTGTGGTGTGCCTTTCCTCAGATGTCGGCTCTGTTTATATTACATACAGGTCACAATGCTTTCTGTAGTCTCCGTGATGTCAAAATATCTTCAGAAATTATTAGTATAGGTAAAAAATGTTTATGTTTTCAGTGTCAAGTGTACTTTAGCACAGCAAATATATTTTCAGTACTTTATAGGCTTTTCAAATTCAATGATTATTTCGAATTATATGCTGTAATAGTAAATGTTATGATAATGATTTTCATAATTAATAAAATATCAACAACTTATAGATCTGAGAGAGAAATGAGGTATTGAATATTTACTGGATGATTAAAATAGCAATTCGAAACAAGAGATAAAATAATGTTATGGGATCTTATCTAACAGAGTCTCAAAACTGAGAAAATGTTAACTTCTTGCTTTATTTTACTCCTTTTAGAGAATACAGGTCAAGGTAAGGGGGTTCAGGAGAGACATACAGGCAACTTCATTGTTCAGCTCTTATGACAGAAAGTGTCAGCTGCTTTATAGAACTACTGAATCAGGATTGAGTGTGTTCAGTCTCTTTTGCTGGTGCATTGAGATATAGGCAGAGGTGCCTGAAAAAGAACACTATCCTTGGCCTAAGATGTAAACATCTGGGCATGAAGACACCTGACCAATAAATGTAAAAACAGGAATCAGCAAAGAGTCTCCAAATCTAACTTATTCTTCACTCCAGATAAATCAATCCTCTGTGTCAAATGGAAGCAGTAGCTTTTTTCTGTGAGATATGCCAGGTAAAGGCCTACTAATGCAGTAATAACAGCTGACAAGGCACATTTGAGCTTTAAACTAGAAACCAGACTTCTCAGAGCATCCTTTCTGTGGCAGGAGTGTTCATGTGTGCCTCTCGTCCCAGGACATGGCAGCCTAGCCACTTGGGTGAAACTTGGTTTCAGATCGCTAAAGAGTGAGCAAAAAGAGTGTGGGAGTGAGAAGAGCAGCTTTTCATATGCCTGTGATGGCATGGCACTCTTCAAAGTGTTTCGCAACTGATTCACTGAATTCTTATCAAAGCCAGCTTAATATTTGATAGCTTAACATTTAATATTTGCCTCTATTTTTGCACACATTGAAAAAATGTAACTTGCCAAAGTTACCAAATGAGGAATAGCAGAGTTGTGATTTGAGGCCAGGAAAACTTTCTTGTGGTTTCTGCTTCAGTTCCTGCCTCTGGTGTACTGCCTTGAATTCTAGGTTTGATTTCTCCTGATTGTATGGAATGTAACCTGAAGTTCAAATAAAGCCCTTTTCTACCTCCAGTTGTTTTTGGTCAGTGATTCAGCATAGCAAAGGGAATGCAAAAGAAGACAATAACTGTCTGTGTACTGAAGTGCCAGTGAATACTAATATCCTGAAGTCAATATGTATTTTCTAGACCATTCCATTCAGGATTTTTGTTGTAAGTTAGGTTTATTGAGATACAATACAGTTTATTAAAATAAAACATTTTAAATATGTTTCTATTTATTCCAATAAATGAAAGCACTTAGCAATCAAGGTATATAACAGTCCTGTCAATTAATATATTTCTGTGCTAGCATTGCTATATATTTGATCTTTATTGCATAATAAACTGAAAGGTTAATAGGAATTTCTTTCCTTTTCTTTTTTTAATTTCCAAAAAGAAATATTTATTTGGTTTGATTAAGAATAAATCAATGTTACTGATGTTTTCCTCATACTCCTTTTTAGCAGTAAAATTTTTTAGTTAAATTTTTATTTTTTTAAATATTACTAACAGTTTATTAACTTTGTATCCCAGCTATAGCCTGCTCCTTCATTCCCTCCCAATCCCACCATCCCTCCCCTTCCATCTGACCTTAGCTTATCAGGTCTCATCAGGACTGGCTGCATTGTCCTCCTCTGTGCCCTGGCAAGGCTGCTCCTTTTTTCGGGGGGGGGGGGGTCAAGGAGCCAGCCATTGAGTTCATGTCAGAAATAGTTCCTGTTTCCCTTACTAGGGTACCCACTTGGATACTGAGCTACCATGGGCTACATCCGAGCAGGAGTTCTAGGTTATATCCATGAATGGTCTTTGGTCGGAGATACAGTCTCATAGAAGACTCCTGTACCCTGGTATGTTTGGTCCTTGTGGAGCTCCTGTCCTCTCCAGGTCACACTAACTCCCCCTTCTTTCATATGATTCCCTGCACTCTGCTGAAGGCTTGGCTATGAGTCTCAGCATCTTCTTTAATTATTTCTTTTTCTATCTTAAACAAAATTGTAATAGTTTGATACATATCACACATTTGACCTTCCATCCACAAAGGGCATTTAAATTTACTTCAGTATTAAAAGTATGAGTAAAATGAACCTAAGTATTTACACATAGTTTGTGTTTTATGAATGTGTATTTTAACTTCAATTTGGGGTTTTATTAGATATTATTCCAAAAGTAAAAGTTCTAGCTCAAGAAATTTCTAGCTCAAGAAACTGCTAATATGTTATGGAAAGGACCATGTCAATCCATACCCTTATCAGAAGGCTTATAGGATATTAGTTACTTTCTGTGTTTATCTTTCCTTATTTTAATTGAAATTTGGTGTTTTATATCATGACAGTAATTTACATTTCTCTAATAATATTTACTACTTTAAAATGGCTATTGTGTGATTATATATTTTACTTTTTGTTTTTTATTTTTTAAGACAAGGTTTCTCTGTGTAGCCTTGGCTCTCCTGGACACACTTTGTAGACAAGGCTGGTCCCAAGCTCACAGCAATCCTCTGCCTCCCTGAGTGCTGGAATTACAAGCATGCATGGCTGCAGCTGGCTTATGTCTTAACTGTTAAACCTTCCTTCTAAAGATTTTTTTTTATTGGGTAGAGTTTATAGTAATATTGTGCTTGCTATTATTTACACTTCTGAAGACTCAAAAATATTTTTTCTCAAATTATGGTTTAGCTTTTAAGGTTTTTTCATAATTCCATTTGAAAAAAAGTTTTTGTTTCTGATGAAGTCAATTTTTATGCTTTATTTTTCTTTTATGAGTCCTGCCATTGCTGCTAAGTAACAAAAATCTACTGAGAAATCAGAAGTGTTTTTCCACTGGTGACACTTAAAGATTTTATGCCTCAGAGTTTAAGCTCAGATGTTTAGTGTCTGAGGTGTGGGTTGAGAATCGTTTTGACATTTAGAGCTTCATTGTTCCAGAATCCATTGGAAATTCTCTTACCTTTCTCAAAATGAACGGACTGTGTATGTTCTCTGTCTATTTCAGACGCTTCATTGTGCCCCCTTGATCTCTGTCTCAATCCCTCTACCAGAAACACAGTACTGAATATGGATTACTGAGTCTTTATGTTAAGCTTTGGAATCAGACACTGTGAAGTACGACTTTCGTCAAAGTCATCTGGACACTTCTATCTTCTGCTTTCATATGGAATGATTAGAATCAGAGAGATTTCAAAAGAACAGTGAATCATCCGTTTTCAATTGAAATTACACTCCATCTTCATGTTACTTTGTGGACAATAGATATATCAACTTTACTGAATCATTTGATCAATTCACTTACTTCTCTATTTGTTTAGATCTTGGTTCATTTTATTCTATTTTCAGACATCCTAAACTTTTCAGCACAGAGATATAATATATGTGTTATTCAGTCAACTGAAATATACTATAAATAATATATGTTTAGGTTAATTTTAAGTTTTATTGACATGACATAAAATATAATAGGTGTTAAAATAGTTAGCTTACAACCTGAAAAACAAAAAAAAGTAATGTGATTAATGTGATAAGTTTTAGTAGTTGGTTTTTTTTTTTTTTTTTTTTTTTGTAGGATCTTTTGTTATCTCACCTAAACAAAAAAAGACAGGAACTGACGAATCTGCAGCATGAACAATCCATCTCACAACTACATCCCCTGGCGTCACTCAGTGTTTCAGGAGACCATAGACCCTTGTGACGTTTGACTCCAAACATTCTGGGTCCTAACCAAAAATTTCAGGTAAGCAACTCCTAAGATACCAATTCATGACACGTGTGAGATTAAAAAATATATATATTTAATGTTTGAAGAACGTAATTTTTGAGACACTTTGCTTTGCAGCTATGCATAGCTAATCTAGCTCCCTTCAATTAACTCAGGTCTGAATTTCACTATTTATATTTTGTGCTTACCGAAGGGATCCTCACCTGTGGCTATTGGTCTTAGCTGGATAAACTGTCCACAGCAGGCTGTGTTTACATATTCTTGTCTCATCTCAGCAATAGATGGCTTATGTGCATGTCACTAGCTGGGTTCTCAGAACAGAGTCTGAACTCTTTTCCATCTTGGGATTGTCCCTAGTTTCTGGGTATCCTGGATGGTATTTATTTTTCTTTGTGTGGCTTCTAAGTTCTGCTTGGAATCTTTGATGACACTTACACAGCATAATGACTGGTTTCTCTGCCCTTCTCTACTTATAGAAGACCACTTGATTCCAGGTCTGGGATGACCTCTCATCATATTTCGAGATTAAGTGTTTTTGTTTTGTATTACACATTTTACTGTTACCAGTACCACACTGTAGAACTTCCCCTGTGTTCACAGAGGCAAGATTTATCAGCATTTCAGAAACAACTTGATTCTTTTTTGAACCAGAAGAGACCAGGAGGAAGGGTCAAAGTAGAATATTTGCTTTTCTTGTATAACCACCATTCTCCTCCTCCAACAACACACAAAAAAGCTTTATTCCACTTTCCCACCCTACTTACTATATTCATGATAGAAGTCCTGTAGAGGCTGATAGGGTTATAGAATTATGACAAAGGTTCCCAGAGGTTCTGGGCTTCTGAGAAGCTCTGCATGGCTACTCAGATATGAATTATTTGCATCATTTTCCCCAGATAGTGCAATGGGCCTTTCTGTACTCTGCCACAGTGATGCAGAGCCTGTGTTCTATCTTACTTAGGGAGGCACAACTTCCATTTCAAGTCACTTGATTGTCTTGTTAATGGAACTCTCTGAGGTAATTAAGAAAATTGTCATTATCTGGCCTTTTCTTGTCATGAGAGAAGCAATGTGCCTTCAATCGTTATTGTAACAAGACAGAAGTCTCCCAAATAGCCTTAAACTTAATTTCTTCCTTAGAGTCTTTTTGGTAACCACTGAAATATGATAATCTTTTCTGAGTGAATAAATACATTATATCATTCTTTAATTTTTTTCAGTAAATTAAATTTAAAAATCTGTTCTTATCAATATTATCCATAATAGCAATGCAGGAGAAACAATTCAAATTTTCACAGCTTGGTCGTGCAATCAACAGATGCTTAAGGGAAAACTGAATTACTGAAGTGTGTAACAACATGTTTGCATGTCAAAATCCTTATGTTGAAGTTAAAACAAAAAGGCAGACTAAATAGAATATAGAATACGTGTGGTCTTAAATCAGTTTCATTTATTAATATTTTTGGGAAAATCTACACTACTTTATTAGTGAATTGCTTAGGAGAATGACATGGATTGCAAATAGACTTTCCAGATCTTTCTAGATAAAAGGAATCTATACCTGCATAGTAGTAGGTGTTTCAGAACTATAGAGATTCATAAAAACTTATTCAATCTGTAGCTTGAGTTGAATTTATTTTATAAACCCAAACGTATTTTTAATCATTGTATTCCCTTTTTAAAATATTGGCGAAGGTGGAAAAATAAATAATTGAATACCATTAAGTTTAGACAAGAAATAACTGTACAGTGACATTCATTTTGTTCTTGAATCTTTGTAGGTTTATTTAAACACACTTTTCTTGGTTCAGACAATCTATTAAACCTATAGTGCCCCACATAACCTAATATAGCATTTTTTTTCTAATTTACTGTTTAAAAATTTTAATTGACTGTTCATTGTTTCATATAGCAAGATGTGTCACATCTTCTCATGAGGAGAAAAGCTATTACGATTTTAATTTGTATGTGTATGTGAATAAGCAATATTTTATTAATATTGAAATTCCAATGTCAAATGTGATATAATGATAGAGTTTCTGTTGAGAATTGTGATTGAAGGACAACATACCACACATTTTAAGAAGGGACACTTCAAGGCTAGAGAGATGATGCAGGATTTAAGGCTGCTCACTGATTTTGCAAAGGATCTAGACATACAACCCTATTTCTTTCCCATTTCATGTGATTCAAAGCCCTCTTCCAGGATCCACCAA
The DNA here is from genome assembly GCF_907164565.1 of Psammomys obesus. Lineage (NCBI taxonomy): Eukaryota > Metazoa > Chordata > Mammalia > Rodentia > Muridae > Psammomys > Psammomys obesus. The sequence continues at coordinate 14,538,035 of NW_026596134.1, read as the reverse complement.
TTCCAAAAGGAACTTTTGAAAAAAAAAAAAGTCAAAACAAAACAATTTTTAGCAATATAAGATATGTGATGCTAAGATAGAGTATGAATGGACTTTAAAACTTCCAAACCATCACAAAGCAAAAAATAAGTGCATGGCTCAGCATTCATTAACTTCAAGCATAGCAGTATAGAGCTTCTGCCTGAGAGGGCTCAACACCTGTCTGCACTGGTTGTGATCAGGAAAAGCTCCTCCTTCAATGGTTGAGATCAGGAGGAGCTCATCTCCTCATTAGCTTCATTAGCTGAGAGGTGTCTCCTTTTAGCAAACCAGCGAGTAGTACCTCATAAGACCACAAGCTGTTCTTGCAGTGGAAATTGGACACTTCTTTTTTTAATTTTTTATTTAACTTTTATTAATTACACTTTATTCATTTTGTATCCCCCCATAAGCCCCTCCCTCATCCCCTCCCGATCCCACCCTTCCTCCCCTTTCTGCATGCATGCCACTCCCCAAGTCCACTGATGGGGAGGTCCTCCTCTCCTTCCTTCTGATCTTAGTCTATCAGTTCTCATCAGAAGTGGCTGCCTTGTCATCTTCTGTGGCCTGGTAAGGCTGCTCCCCTCTCAGGGGGAGGTGATCAAAGAGCAGGCCAATCAGGTTATGTCAGAGGCAGTCCCTCTTCCCATTACTATGTAACCCACTTGGACACTGAACTGCCATGGGCTACATCTGTGCAGGGGTTCTAGGTTATCTCCATGAATAGTCCTTGGTTGGAGTATCAGTCTCTGGGAAGTTCCCTGTGTTCAAATTTTCTTGTTCTGTTGCTCTCCTTGTGGAGTTCCTGTCCTCTCCAGCTCTTGCTATTAATTAGGTTCTCCGTTGAGTCTTTCCTCCACCAATGTCTCATTAAGCAAATTTCATTTTGTGTTTCTTCACTTTTGAGTGTGCCATGAATTTCATGTGACATGAGAACTAAGGCAGGATAGTATCAGCCCAACGCCAGTGTCTTTACCACTCCATATAGTCTCTCATTGCTCTCGTTTGCTTGGTTCTCCCAGAGGCTGAGTGAGGCCAGTGCCTACATTCGTTCCATCTAATTTGAGAAACAAGTTAGGCTCTGAAATTTTGTTTCCTCATGATTCCACAGCTAACTTTGAAACTTTATTTTTTTAATATTATTTTAGGTATATTGATCTTTTGCCACTGCAGGATCTCTAGGAGAGAAATGTGAATGCCAGATGATTGATTAATTGGCCAACATAATTTTCTATAGGAAGGGGACCATTTCTCTGAGAAACAAAGTTGAATATTTTGTTCCATCTAAAACATTTTATTTATTCTAGGCCCACATATAGCGTGTGTCCCATTTGCCTGAAGCATTTTCAAGAAGGGTAAGAGATTAATGGTCGACCTGATATTTCCTGGTTGCATGCCTGCTGTCTATTAATATCCCTTTGACATTTTGATGGATATGGGTCAAAATATCATTCCAGGTCCATAATTTTATTTAGCCATAGGTGGTGATAGCTTTTTTCTAATTGAGTCCATGTGTATCCGTGTTGATGAAACTTTCTTCTGATAATCTGTTTCTTAAGGTGATGCATAAAAGTTAAACTATATTTGTATCTGCCACACAGATTATTCTCTTTTACCATTAACTTTTATATTTTAAGCAACTTAAACATATTTCTTAGATGTAGAAAATACTATTTCTTATCTTAAATCAGAATCAAATCATTACGGTTTATTAGTCATCTATCTAATCTTTATTTATATGGAAAATGAGTCAAAGATGCTGGAATTATAGTCCCTCAGTTTTGATCGTGTCTGCTTTCTATCCATATTACTTAAAATGTCTTTACATTTTTGTTATACTAGTAAATGAGATTAATATGACCTTTTCGCTACTAATACTACATCTTCAAAGCTGACCATTGAATTAGTCAGGTCATCCATTCACTAATAACCCCTTAGGTGCTAAGATAATAGATTCAGTAGGTTTTGAGAGAGTAGTGCCTCTGAAATGTTAAAATGTATTTATATTTATTATCATGAGTTTCTCCACATTCCTTAGTCTGAAAATCAGTAAAACACGGTTCAAATGAGCCACACTACCAATGCGTGATTTTTTTTCTTCCTAGAGACGGCACTCCAAAGACAAAAGAAATAATTGCCTGAAATATTTGAGCAGCTCAAATTTTCAGACAGTAACTAACTTTAATTATTACACTTTTCAAACATAATTTGAATTATGATATATTTAAGTGTAATAATACTTACATCTCCTATGCCCAGGATAAACAAAAAGGAAGCAATATTCATTTGTTATATATGCATCTATAACAGGCTTAGGTGTCTGAATTCATTTTTCATGTAGGATTACACTTGCTATGCTACAAGCTAACCCAGCACACATTATCAATCTGATAAATTGGCATAATGAAATATGATTGCTTAATAAATGCATTCACAGATTGATTTGTCTGTTTATTGTGGAGAGAGTACATTAATGCTCACTTTCAGGGTCATTAGGGGCATTCACACATCCCCAAGGTCTTCTGGCCTAATGTTGAGCATGGTATGGATCAAATCCTCTTTGGAATTTAGGTGCATATTTATGACACGCCTTGAGCACAGAGGTGATCTACCACGTCTGAAGGAAGCCTCAACAAAAGGAACACCGTTTGCACACTGCTGTCACTCCACTGAGGTACTCAAGGAGTTACAAGATCATGAACATTTGTTTCTAAGGCTCACCCTGGATCTGAAAAACCACTGTGCACAGAGGTCTCCTGTTGACCCAGTGGGATATTTAGCTGAGGAAGAAATGTGTGTGTATCATGTTAGACCACAAAGATTCAACAATGGGAGAGACACATGTGTCCTGGGAAACACAGTCTCCATGTGAACTGATGATGGATTTGACTGTTTATTCATCTCGAACATCCAATTCTCCATTACATGAAAAATTAACTTTTTTCTTGATATGCCCTAGTAGAATCTGCTTAAATTTCTTTGAATCTATAATTATTTCTAGATGAAAATCTTGAATATCACACAGTAGGGGTTTGATAGTCAAATAATGTGAAGTCTAATTTACAAAGATTTTCAATTTTCACATACTGTCTTGAAGTTCACATTTGGAAATGAATTGGACTTCTATTCTGTTTGCTTTGAGTATAAAAATTATTCCAAACGTAGTCTGTTTCAAGTGGGAAGCATTAATTGCAAATTTGTAGTTCTATTTTTTTTAATATTTTAGGTAAAAAATTATAACAATTATCTTCCCTCCCTACATGGTAATATTGTTCTCTATTCCATCCACTCTTATTCATTGGATCTCAATTTAAAGGTCATGTCCACAGGAAAAAAAAATTGCATAACTCTCAGATTTTTAAAATTTCAAAATTCACCAGCACTGTGTATTTGGGTTTTGAAGAGTGTATCCTCGAGGTGCTAAAGTCACAACTATCTTCACTTTGTCCAATGTGGAATTTACTAATAACTACACGCTAAACTTTATTGTGACAACTCTGTGATATGACTTGATATTGGAAATAGTATTGCCACCAACATTATTCTTTTGCTGAGGATGGCTTTAACTTTCCAGAGCATTTTGTGTTGCCACATACTTTTAAAAAATATTTTATTGCCTCTGACATGAACTGATTGGCCTGCTCTTTGATCACCTCCCCCTAAGGGGAGAGGAGCCTTACCAGGCCACAGAGGAAGACAATGCAGCCACTCCTGATGAGACCTAATAGACTAGGATCAGAAGGAAGGAAAAGAAGACCTCCCCTATCAGTGGACTTGGGGAGGGGCATGCATGGAGACAGGGGAGGAAGGGAGGGATTGGAAGGGGAGAAGGGAGGGGAATACAAAGTGAATAATATGTAATTAATAAAACATTAAAAAGAAAAATATTTTTAAGAACACAATCGCAACATTTCCTCATTCTATTTCTTATTAAAAGCCTCCATATTGTTATTTCTATCTATTAATCTGAATATTTCAATGGTAATTTTTAATGGAAATAAAAAATAATAATATTTTTAATGTTGAATCTATATTGCTTTTGTCAAGATGGTCACAACTAACAAACATTTTAAAAGTGTTTAAAATCATTAGCAATCAGGGAAATTTAATGGTTATTATCAAGAAATCAGAAGAATAAACATACCTTTGAGAATTTTTACAAAGTAAGATATTCATTTATTGTTGGTGAGAGTATAAATTGTTACAACCACTGCAAAAATTAAACTGTGATGTGATCCAGTTACATCTTTGCTGTGTCTATAATGAAAAGGCTCTTTATCTGACCCTCAAGACACTTGCTCATATGTTTTCTGCCAGTCTATTCAAAATGGCCTTGGAATGGAAACAGAACTAGGTTTTCATTAACAGATAAATGAATAAGGAAAGTGTGGTACATTTACATAATTATATTCTAATCAGCTAAATAGGAAAAAAATAAAATTATGAATTTCAAATGCATAAATGGATAGACATGGAAAAGATTATACTCAGCAAAGTAAATGAACTCTAAGAAGAGAGTTTCTGCATGTTCTCTTTTGTAGGCTGCTTCCAGTATCTTCAAGATCACAGAGAGAAGATGGAAGACCAGAAAGACAACATTGGAGGGTCATCACTTGAAGAGGGGATATAAAATAGTGTAGACTAAGTGAAATATAAAGAGGGAGTATATGGGGGTAGTAAGGTTTATATAGGGAAATGAATGGTGAGAAAATGAGAAAAAGAAGGACAATTAAATGAAATGTGGATAAAAGTTATGTAAAGACCTCTTACCTTATAAGAAAATTTAGTATATGTTAACATACTTAAAGAGTGAATCAAAGCAGGATTTGATGCAGCTGCATCTATGAGACATGTGCTATTTAACAAAAGTTCCAGTTCCTGGTATGAAATATATCCCTTCTGAGATTCTGAGCTCCACCTTTATCCCTAAAAAAACATGTAACACTGAACAGTGCAGACTCTTGCCTCTTCTTTTATAGCAAAAATAAAGAATACTCTAATGCTGAGGTCAATATACATCATGATTAAAAAATACAGAGAAGTAATGCTGGATCTTAGCTGAAAGTGTCCATTCTACAACCTATCTTTCATAGTACCAGAAGGTAATGTATGGGTCACTGGGGAAAAAGGTCCAATAGTACGATCTCACTATAAACTCTACAAACTTCAACACCAACCTTCTACTAGACAATATGTGTCTAATTGGATAATAATGGTATATATGTCATGGGATAATAATATAGCCTCTGAGTGTATTCAAGGCCTAATCCACAACAGGGCTTCTTTTTCTGGTACTGTAAATTCTGGTCAAAAAACATGTCTGGTGAAATAACAAAGAAGAACCTACTAGGAGCCAGCGGAGCCAAGATGGCTACTAGCACACACAGTTTCTGAGCTGTGGAAGAGATAACGTTCTGAGTTGGTGAGTGGAAGGACTTCTGAAGCCAGGGAAACGACGGAGAGACTTTCTAAACAACAGGGAACATCGCAGGAGGTGAAAACCTTGACCCCGGGTGACCACGACCACTGGGACTTGTTTGGGGAAGGTGAGAAACAATCCTTTGACCTCGTGGCACTCCCCTCCCTCAGACCTCCCTCCTCCTCTGCACAGCAGACTCATCATTCTCAGCGCAGACCTAACTGCCTGGGGCCTGCAGCCACTGAGGTGGAGTCCAAGCCATTTATCGGAAAAGGCCAGCAGTACATGTCTTGGAATCCCAGATTCGAGCAGTAGCTGCACCATCCTCCTAGGGCGTGAGTCTGCTAGACGCCATACTAGCTCTGCAGGAGCGCCATCACTGACGGTACAGCCCGCCCAATCCCACAGTGACAGAGAATACTCTATATACTCACCAAAACCAGGCAGAAATGCCATACAAGCTAGACACACCAGGCGCTGGGCCTCCCAAGCTTGGAGAGCACAGTGAAGAGACCCCAGGACTTCCCAGAAAGCATCTGGACTAGCAACCCAGTCTCCAGTTACAACGGGACTTTCTAACCTGGCGGAGGAGCAGCACTGAGCAGGTGGGGCACATCAGCCTCCAGTTTAAGACTAACCAGGGCCAAACCAGAGAACAGAGAGCCTGTTTACCCCGATCCCTACTGATGTGACTACCCTGAAATCTCCAGCTGCAGCAAGACCTCATAACCTGGCAGTGACAGCAGCACAGAGCTGGCGGAGCACATCAAAGAAGCAGGGCCAAACCAGAGAGCAGAGAGCCCGAATACCCCGATCTCTGCCAATTGACCTGCCTGTAAGTGAGTGCACCCTTGAGAATCTGCAGATCCCCAGATCCTGGGTCCTTCTAAAACAGAAGCCAAGCATAGAACCCCCTCCCACCCATATACTCACTTTGGGAAACAGAGGGGCACTTGGGACATTGAAGTTCCTGCTCTGTGGGTCTAATTGAGGAGTTAAGGCAGTTAATGCCAGAAATTGTGCTACGATCATCACTAGCGATTGCGACATATACAGTGCAGAGCCCCTCCCACACACTCAAGGGTTCAACATTAGCTATCACTCTGTCCCTCGAGACACACGCCCACGCCCACTTACACACACACACACACACACACACACGCACGCACGCTTGCATTTGCCTCTGTTTGCGCCTGTGTACTTTCCTCCCACAGGTACAGCTAGTCTTCAGCACACGCTAAGGACACAGGACCTCTCTCAACTTCCTGAAGAATTCTCCAGACTCGAGAGAGAGACAGTACCAGTCTGATCGGCAGAATCCAAAAACAAACAGGGAAGGTCTCAGATAAGCCAATGGCCAGGGGTAGGTGAAAGAACACTTCCAACATAAATCAGGACATCATGACTTCACCAGCAAACCCCAAAATCGATGGATACTCCAATTCATCAGAAGCACAGGCAAATGACCTTAAAGACATGCTTGCTCAATTATTTGAGGCTCATAAGGAGGAAATGAACAAATCTTTCAAAGACTTGGCCAGTCAATTGGAGGTAAAGAAAGAAGAAATAGACAAAACCCTTAAAGAAACACAGGCAAACATAGCCAAACAAATAGAGGCACAAGTAGAGAAAAAATTAGTGGCATACAAAAAGGAAATGAACAAAGAAATAGAGTCCATTGTAGAGAGACAGGAATCCAAATTCAAACACATAAAAGAAATGGTGCAAGGCATGAAAACAGAATTAGAATCAATAAAGAAAACACAAAATGAGAAAACTCTTGAGTTGGAGAACTTGGAGAAAAGATCAGGAACCACAAAAGTAAGCATCACCAACAGAATACAAGAGATGGAAGAGAGAATCTCTGGAGCTGAAGACACACTTGCAGAAATTGATACTTCTCTCAAAGAAAAAGTAAAATCAGAAAAGTTCCAATCACAAAATATCCAAGAAATCAAGAATGCTATGAAAAGACAAAATCTAAGAATAATAGGAATTGATGAAAAAGAAGACTCCAGGCTCCAAGGTCCAGAAAATATTTTCAAGAAAATCATAGAAGAAAATTTTCCCAACTTAAAGAAAGAGATGCCCATAAATATACAAGAGGCCTACAGAACACCAAATAGACTAGACCAGAAAAGAAACACATCACGTCACATCATAGTCAAAACACTAAATCTACAGAACAAAGAAAAGATATTAAAAGCAGCCAGGGAAAAAGGCCAAGTAACATATGAAGGTAGACCTATCAGAATCACACCAGACTTCTCATCAGAAACTATGAAAGCCAGAAGGGCCTGGGCAAGTATCATGGAGACTCTAAGAGATCACAAATGTCAACCGAGACTACTATACCCTGCAAAGCTTTCAATCAACATAGATGGAGAAAACAAAATATTCCATGACAAAACTAAATTTACGCAATATCTATACAGCAAACCAACCCTACAGAAGATACTAGAAGGAAAACTCCAATCCAACAAAAAAAAAAAAATTCACCCAAGAAAACAGGGCATACAGATAATATCCCAACAAAAATGAAAAGAAAGCAAGCAATGAAACCAGGTAAGATCACCGACTCCATTACAAAAGGAACTAACATGCATTGGTCAATATTATCTATCAATATTAATGGCCTCAACTCACCAATAAAAAGACATAGGCTAACAGAATGGTTACAGAAACAGGATCCAACATTCTGTTGCATCCAAGAAACACACCTATGCAACAAAGATAAACACTACCTCAGAGTAAAGGGCTGGAAAAAAGTTTTTCAAGCAAATGGTTCCAGAAAACAAGCTGGAGTAGCCATCCTAATATCTAATAAAATAGACTTCCATCCAAAGTTAATCAAAAAAGATAAGGACGGCCACTATATTCTCGTCAAAGGAAAAATCCACCAAGAGAACATCACAATCTTGAATATCTATGCCCCAAATACAAGATCACCTACATTCGTAAATGAAACATTATTAAAGCTTAAATCATACATTGATCCTAATACCCTAATAGTGGGAGACTTCAACACTCCACTCTCACCAAGGGACAGATCAACTAGACAGACACCAAATAGGGAAATAAAAGCACTCAGAGAATCCCTAAATCAAATGGACCTAATAGACATCTACAGATCTTTTCACCCAAACTCAAAAGAGTACACTTTCTTTTCAGCACCACATGGAACCTTCTCCAAAATAGACCATACAGTGGGTCACAAAGCAAGCCTCAACAGATACAAAAGGATTGATATAATCCCTTGTATACTATCTGACCACCATGAACTTAAGCTGGACATCAACAACAACAGAAACAACAAAAAGCCGACATGCACATGGAAACTGAACAAATTACTACTCAATGACAGCTGGGTTAAAGAAGACATAAAAAAGAAATTAAAGACTTCCTAGAATTCAATGAAAATGAAGGCACCACATACCCAAATTTATGGGACACATTGAAAGCAGTGCTCAGAGGAAAATTTATAGCACTAAGTGCCTACAAGAAGAAATCTGTAACATCACATACAAACAACTTAATAGCCCAACTGAAAACCCTAGAAAAAAAGAAGCAGATACACCCAAGAGGAGCAGACAGCTGGAAATAATCAAACTCAGGGCTGAAATCAATCAATTGGAAACAAATAAAATTATCCAAATAATCAATGAAACAAAAAGCTGGTTCTTTGAGAAAAATCAACAAGATAGACAAACCCTTAGCCAAACTAACTAAAAAGCAGAGAGAAACTATCCAAATCAGCAAAATCAGAAAGGAAACTGAGGACATAAATACAGACACTGAGGAAATCCAAACGATTATTAGGTCATAACAAAAGCCTATATGCCACAAAATTTGAAAATCTAAATGAAATGGATAACTTTCTTGACAGATTCCATCTACCAAATTAAGTCAAGATAAGGTAGAAAGACTGAATAGCCCTATATCTCCCAAGGAAATTGAAGCAGTCATTAACAGTCTCCCCTCCAAAAAAAGCCCTGGACCAGATGGCTTCAGCACAGAATTCTACAAGACCTTCAAAGAAGTGCTAACACCAATTCTCCTCAAATTATTCCACAAAATAGAAACAGAAGGAACACTACCAAACTCGTTCTATGAAGCCATAGTCACCTTGATACCTAAACCAAACAAAGATCCAACAAAAAAGAGAACTTCAGACCTATCTCTCTTATGAACATTGATGCAAAAATACTCAATAAAATACTTGCAAACCGAATCCAAGAACACATCAAAGATATCATCCACCACGACCAAGTAGGCTTTATCCCAGGCATGCAAGGGTGGTTCAACATACGGAAATCCATCAATGATAATCCACCACATAAACAAACTGAAGGAGAAAAACCACATGATTATCTCCTTAGATGCCGAAAAAGCATTTGAAAAGTCCAACACCCATTCATGTTTAAAGTCTTGGAGAGATCAGGGATACAAGGCACATACCTAAAGATAGTAAAGGCAATATAGAGCAAGCCTATAGCCAACATCAAACTCAATGGAGAGAAACTTAAATCAATCCCACTGAAATCAGGGACAAGGCTGCCCATTGTCTCCATATCTTTTCAACATAGTACTTGAAGTCCTAGCCAGAGCAATAAGACAACTAAAGGAGATCAAGGGGATACAAATCACAAATCGGAAAGGAAGAGGTCAAAGTGTCACTATTTGCAGATGATATGATAGAATACATGAGCGACCCCAAAAATTCAACCAGAGAACTCCTTCAGCTGAAAAACACCTTCAGCAAAGTGCCAGGATACAAAATCAACTAAAAAAAAATCAGAAGCCCTCCTGTATACCAAAGACAAAAAGGCTGAGAAAGAAATTAGGGAAACAACACCCTTCACAATAGCCACTAATAACATAAAGTACCTTGGTGTGACTCTAACCAAGCAAGTGAAAGACCTGTTTGAGAAAAACTTCAAGTCTCTGAAGAAAGAAATTGAAGAAGATCTCAGAAGATGGAAAGATCTCCCATGCTCATGGATTGGTAGGATTAACATTGTGAAAATGGCCATACTGCCAAAAGCAATCTACAGATTCAATGCAATTCCCATCAAAATACCAACTCAATTCTTTACAGACTTTGAAAAAAAGATTCTCAGCTTCATATGGAGAATCAAAAAACCCAGAATCTCCAAAACGATCCTGTATAACAACAGATCATCTGGAGGTATCTCCATCCCCAATCTCAAGCTGTACTACAGGGCAACAGTAATAAAAACTGCATGGTATTGGCATAGAAAGAGAAAGGAGGATCAATGGAACCGCATAGAAGACCCAGAAATAAACCCACACACCTATGAATACTCAATATTTGACAAAGAAGCCAAATCCATTCAATGAAAAAAGACAGCATCTTCAACAAATGGTGCTGGTCCAACTGGATGTCTACATGCAGAAAAATGAAAATAGATCTGTATTTATCTCCCTGCACAAAACTAAAGTCAAAGTGGATCAAGGACTTCAACATAAAACCAGATGCTCTAAATCAGTTGGAAAAAAAGTGGGGAACAGCCTAGAACTCATTGGCACAGGAGACAACTTCCTGAACAGAACACCAACAACACAGGCTCTAAGAGCAACAATCAATAAATGGGACCTCATGAAACTGAAAAGCTTCTGTAAAGCAAAAGACACTGTCATCAAAACAAAAAGACAGCCTACAGATTGGGAAAGAATCTTCACCATCCCTTTATCTGACAGAGGGCTAATATCCAGTATATATAAAGAACTAAAGAAGCAGAAAAGCAACAAACCAAGTAATCCAATTAAAAAATGGGGAACAGAGCTAAACAGAGAGTTCTCGACAGAGGAATATGGAATGGCAGAGAAACACTTAAAGAAATGCTCAACCTCATTAGCCATTAGGGAAATGCAAATCAAAACGACCCTGAGATTTCACCTTACACCCATCAGAATGGCCAAGATGAAAAACTCAAGTGACAACACATGCTGGAGAGGTTGTGGAGAAAGGGGAACCCTTCTCCATTGCTGGAGGGAATGTAAACTGGTTCAACCACTTTGGAAGTCAATCTGGAGCTTTCTCAGACTATTAGGAGTAGTGCTATCCCAAGACCCAGCTATACCACTCCTAGGTATATACCCAAAATTTGCTCAAGTACACAACAAGGACATTTGTTCAACCATGTTTGTAGCAGCTTTATTTGTAATAGCCAGAACTTGGAAACAACCCAGATGTCCATCAACGGAGGAATGGATACAGAAATTGTGGTATTTTTACACAATGGAATACTACTCAGCAACCAAAAGGGAGGAAATCATGACATTTGCTGGCAAATGGTGGGATCTAGAAAGGATCATTCTGAGTGAAGTATCCCAGAAGGAGAAAGACAAACTTGGTATATACTCACTTATATAGACCTACAAGATATGATAAACATAATGAAATCTACACACCTAAAGAAGATAATCAAGAAAGTGGACACAGGTGAAGATGATCAATCCTCGTTTAGAAAGACAAATGGGATGTGCATTGAATGTATGACAGGAGTCTACCGCAAAAGGCAGCTGAAAGACTCTACCTAGCAGTGTTTCAAAGCAGACACTAAGACTCATAACCAAACCCTTGGCAGAGTGCAGGGAATCATATGAAAGAAGGGGAGTTAGTATGATATGGAAAGAATAGGAGCTCTACAAGGACAAAATATATCAGGGCACAGGGTCTTTTCTGAGACTGACACTCAACCAAGGACCATCTATGGATATAACCTAGAACTTCTGCTCAGATGTGGCCCGTGGTAGCTCAGTAACTAAGTAGTTTTCCAAAGTAAGGGGAACAAGGACTATTTCTAACAGGATCTCAAGGGCAGGCTCTTTGACCTCCCCCCCCAGGGGAGGAGCAGTCCTGTTAGGCCACAGAGGAGGACTTTGCATCCAGCCCTGAAGATACCTGATAAAACAGGGTCAAATGAAAGGGGATGAAGTCCTCCCCTATCAGTGGACTTGGAAAGGGGCAGAGAAGAGACCAGGGAGGGAGTGAGGGGTTGGGGCGGGAATGAGGGAGCGGGATACTGTTGGGACACAAAGTTAACAAAATGTAACTAAAAAGAAAAATAAAACTTAAAAAAAAAAAGAACCTACTAATGTTGTTTAGCTAAATTAATATAGTATCAAATGACCATCAATATTTTTAGGACTACTTTCTTTGACAAATGCTACCTTCAACCTAAATCAGAAAAGCTTCTCTTTGCAATGAAAGATTTTAAATATAGAGACAAACGACTGTTCAAAGTGCTGAGAGTAAGTGAGAATTGTGTTCTATGACAAAAAAACAAAAGAAAAAAAATCTAGAACATTTATTCTACCTTCTCTAATACTCAAAGTACCCTGTAGAAGAATCGGTGGAATTAAACAGTGTGTGCTGGATGATAACAGAAATAGCCATGGAATGCTATTTTGGGGAACTATTTAGCCAGTCTGATTATGACCTCAATGCAAAGGTACATAGCTCCACTAAGCTTGTATAAGAATGAACTTCTCAATAGCTGAGATTTCACCTCACACCTATCAGAATGGCTAAGATACAAAACTCATGCATGCTGGAAAGGATGTGGAGAAAGGAGAATCCTCCTCCATTATAGTAATAGTGCTTCCTCAAGGTCCAGCTATATCACCTCTAGTCATATTCCCCACCATTCAATAAGGACATTTGCTCAACTATGTTCATACCAGCTTTATTTATAATAGCCTGAATTTGGAAACAACCTGCATGTCCCTCAATGGAGGAATGGAAACAGAAAGTATGGCACATTTACAGAATGGAATACTACTTAGCAATTAAAAACAAGGAAATCATGAAATTTGCAGACAAGTGGTGGGAGCAAGAAAAATCATCCTAAGTGAGGTAACCCAGAAACAGAAAGTAACATATGGTATATACTCACTTCAAAGTAGGTATTAGCCATATAATATAGGATAAACATACTAAAATCTATAGTCCTAAACAACAAGTAGGAGCCTAGGAAAGAGGCTTAATCCTCATTCCGAACAGCAAACAGGATAGACATTGGAAGTAGAAGAAGGCAGAGAACAGGACAGGAGGTCCACAGATGGCTTCTGAAAGACTCTGCTGATTGAGGTATCAAAGCAAAAGGCTGAGACTCATAACCAAACTTTGGGCAGAGCACCAGAATCCTTATGGAAGAAGAGGGAGGTAGAAAGACTTCAAAGGGACAGAAACTCCACAAGGAAAACAAAAGAGCCAAAAACTCTGGTTTCAGGAGATCCTGCAGAGACCAATACTCCAAATAAGGACAATGCATGGGGTGCACCTAGAACCCCTATTCAGAGGAAGCCCATAGGCTGCTCAGTTCCCAACTGGGTTCCCTAGTAAGAGGTACAGGGTCTGTCCTTGTCATGAACTTAGTGGCTGGCTCTCTGACCACCTTCCTCTAAGGGGGGGAGCTTTGCATGGCTGCAGAGGAAGATGATGCAGTCAACCTTGATAACACCTCAAGGCTAGGGTCAGATAGAAGGGGAGGAGTTCCTCCCCTATCAGGGGACTAGGGAAAGGGCATAGAGGGAGAAAGGGAGGGTGGGTGAGACTGGGAGGAGAAAAGGGAGGAGGCTGCAGAAGGGATACAAAGTGAATAAATTATAATAAATAAATATACAAAATTAAATTTAAAAATAATAATAAAACAAAATAGCCAACAATGGATGGAGGTGGAGCTTGAGAATCCTTGACCAACTACTTACTGCACTATTGGTTATTTTAAAATTTAGGGAAGTCAAAAGTCAGTTCCATCAGTTACGAAATTACTGTTGAACCCATCATGCTAGAGTTAAGAACTTCTGACAGATGAACACATGGGTAGCCTTGGTTAAACTCATTGGATTAAAAAGCCAAATTAAAGAATATAGGAAAAGGACTTGTAGGGCAGAAATAAGCTTGACAGTCATGAGAGGGAGACACTGGAGGTTGGTGGGTGACTGTAAATCAACATGCACTGTACACTTGTTTGAAAATGTTAAAGAATAATTTTATCTTTAAGAAAAAAAAAACAGCAATGCTTTCCAAGAAAATGTCTCTAGTAAGAAGATTAAAAAAAAAAAGAAGAACATACAATAGTGGTTTGTAGTTCACTGTAATTTTGTTGAATATTAGTAAATTTTTCAAGTGTATCATTGAGATATATTGTGATGACAGTGATTCAAAACATTTCATTTAACTCCATGGTCAGATGAGAATACAATTGAAAGAGGGAAGTTTATTACATAGAATTGGAGCATAGGGGGAAGCTACAGTTCTGTATACTATTTGATGTGCAATGTTCAAGGAATCAGGTCCATCACTGGGTTAATGGATGGTCAATAAATAGATATGCAGATACAGACAAGACATAACACCTGAGAATTAAATGCAGGTATTCACTCTGAAGATACCTTTAAAGTGAGAACATTTAGAGAAGAACAAACAGGTGCATTAGCAAAGCATGCTGCATACTTACTTACAAGTGGATGCTAGGCATATAATATAGTATAAATATACAGCAAAAGAAGCTAATCTGGAAGGAGGACCCTGGGTAACATGATCAATCCGCACTCAGAAAGACAGAAGGGATGGACATTGGAAGAAGGAGAAAACAGGTAACAGGACAGGAGCCTACCACAGAGGGCCTCTGAAAGACTCTACCCAGCAGTGTTGCAAAGCACATGCCAAGATTCATAACCAAGCTTTGGGCAGAGTGCAGGGAATCTTATGAAAGAAGGGGGAGATAGTAAGATCTGGAGAGGACAGGAGCTCCAAAAGGAGAGCAACAGAAACAAAATATCCAGGCACAGGTGTCTTTTCTGAGACTGATACTCCAACAAAAGACCATTCATGGATGTAACCTAGAACCCCTGCTCAGATGTAGTCCATAGCAGTTCAGTATCCAACTGAGATCCCTAGTAAGGGGAACAGGGGCTGTCTCTGACATTAACTGTTCAGTGGCAGGCTCTTTGACCACCCCTCCCCCATTGGGGTAGCAGCCTTACCAGGCCACAGAGTAGGACAATGCAACCAGTCCTGATGAGACCTGATGAGCTAGGGTCAGATGGAAGGGGAGGAGGATCTCCCCTATCAATGGACTTGGAGAGGGGCAGGGAGATGAGGAAGGGAGGGTGGGAATGAGAGGGAATAAAGGAGGGGGCTACCGCTGGAATACAAAGTGAATAAACTGTAATTAATATAAAAAATAACAATTTAATTTTAAAAAGAAAGAAAAGCATGCCAACTTCTGTGTATGTTTCCAGGTGAAATCTTGGTTTAAGTCAGCCTGAGAAGGAACTTGTTTTATTACTAAATTGAGAATACAATAGTACAAAACCCATGGTGACTTTTGTTTGGACTGATGACAAGGTTGTACATACTTTTCACTTTAAATGACCAATTGGGTACCAGACAGAAAAAAAGAAAGACACACAATCCCTAAATTAAATGGTGAGTAGATTCATCAGTGAATGTCAGGAGGAGCATACACAAGCTGTACCTTCTGACTCTCACTGTCCAGGCACTTGGGGAGCTCTCTGCCAGATGGTCCTTGTTAATTTATTTTCAAGATGAGCAAAAAAGGAAAGGAAAAAAAAGAAGTGATCTAAAGCATGCTTTTGAGAAAGGAATCCTAATTTATTCAATGAAGACTATGGAAGAGCAACTCTTCTAAATCTACTTATATTATTGATATAATTACAATTTTAAATTTTCTAATATAGTACAATACTGTACTTTATCATTAATTATATATTTCAAGAGCAAATAACAATGTCTCATGCTTAAGAATAAATACTACTTAATCTACAAAAGTAAGATGTAACATCACAAAAAGAGCACAAAACTCATAAGAGAGATTAAAATTTTAATAAGTGTATACCAATAAAATTACATTTAAAAATAGGATCAGATAATTGGTTTTATATTTGAAAAAGTAGAAAACATAAAAATGGTCCATGGTATAGAAAGATATTTTACTTGATGTAAGAACAAATGTAAAGACACAGACAATATCCCTACAAAAAGTGAAATAAAACAAGCAATGAATCACTGTAAGACCACCAACTCCACAATAAAAGGAACTAACGTTCATTGGTCACTATTATCTATCAACATCAATGGATTCAACTCTCCAATAAAAAGACACAGACTAAAAGAATGGGTGCAGAAACAGGATCCAACATTCTGCTGCATTCAAGAAACGCACCTTTGCAACAAGGATAAATGCTACCTCAGAGTAAAGGGGTGGTAAAAAGTTTTCAAGCAAATGGATACAGAAAACAAGCTGGTGTAGCTATCCTAATATCTAATAAAATAGACTTTCAACCAAAATTAATCAGAAAAGAAGAGGAGGGACACTACATTCTCATCAAAGGAAAAATCCACCAAGAAGACATCACAACTCGAAACATCTATGCCCCAAATACAAGAGTGACTAAGTTTGTAAAGAAACATTATTAAAACTTAAATCACACATCGTTCCCAACACCTTAATAGTGGGAGACTTTAACACCCCACTCTCACCAAAGGGCAG
Organism: Psammomys obesus; assembly: GCF_907164565.1. Lineage (NCBI taxonomy): Eukaryota > Metazoa > Chordata > Mammalia > Rodentia > Muridae > Psammomys > Psammomys obesus. The sequence continues at coordinate 14,521,052 of NW_026596134.1, read as the reverse complement.
ATCATTTAGACAGAAGCCAAATAGGGAAATAAAGGCACTAGGAAAGGTGCAAATTTAAATGGGCCTAATAGATGTCTACAGAAATTTACACCCAAACTCAAAAGAGTATACCTTTTTTTCAGCACCTCATGGAACCCTCTCCAAAATAGACCATATAGTAGATGGTCACAAGCAAGCCTCAACAGATACAAGAGGACTGAAATAATCCCCCGTATTCTATCTGACCACCATGGACTAAAGATGGACCTCAACAACAATAGCAATAATATAAAGCCTATACAGACATGGAAAAGGACAACTTGCTACTCAGTGACAGCTGGGTCAGGGAAGAAATAAAGAAAGAAATTAAAGACTTCCAAGATTTCAATGAAAGTGAAGGCACAACGTACCTAATTTACGAGACACAATGAAAGCAGTGCTCAGAGGAAAATTCATAGCACTAAGTGCCTTCAAGAAGAAATTTGTAACATCTGATACAGGCAACTTAATGGCCCTACTGAAAGCCTTAGGAAAAAAAAAGAAAAGAAGCAGAATTCTACCACACCTTCAAAGAAGTGTTAACACCAATTCTCTTCAAACTATTCCACAAAAGAGAAAAAGAAGGAACTTTACCAAACACATTCTATGAAGCCTTTGACACTGATACCTAAACCACACAAAGACCCAACAAGAAAGAGAACTTCAAACCTATCTCTCTTATGAACATTGATGCAAAAATATTCAATAAAATACTTGCAAACTGAATTCAAGAAGACATTAAAGATATCATTCAAAATGACCAAGTAGGCTTCATCCCTGGCATGCAAGGATGGTACAATATATGGAAATCCATGAATGTAATCCACCATATAAACAAACTGAAAGAGAAAAACTACATGATCATATCCTTAAATGCTGAAAAAGCATTTGACAAAGTCCAACATCCATTCATGTCTTGGAGAGTTCAGGAATACAAGGCATATACCTAAACATAGTAAAGGCAATATACAACAAGCCTAGAGCCAACATCAAACTCAATGGAGAGAAACTTAAATCAATCCCATTGAAATCAGGGACAAGGCAAGGATGCCCACTCTCTCCATATGTCTTCAACACAGTACTTGAAGTCTTAGCTAGAGCAATAAGACAAGCAAAGGAGATAAAGGGGATACAAATCATAAAGGAAGAGGTCAAAGTTTCACTATTTACAGATGATATGATAGTATACATAAGTGACCCTAAAAATTCAAGCAGAGAATTCCTTCAGCTGATAAAAACACTCAGTAAAGTGGCTGGATACAAAATTAACTCAAAAAAAAAAAAATCAGAAGCTCTCCTGTATACCAAAGACAAATTGGTTGAGAAAGAAATCAGGGAAACATCACCCTTCACAATAGCCACTAATAACATAAAGTAACTTAGTATGACTTTAATCAAGCAGATGAAAGACCTGTTTGATAAAAAAAAAAAACAAAAAACAAAACAAAACAAAAACTAACAAACAAACAAAAAAAAAACTTAAAGTGTCTGAAAAAAGAAATTGAGGAAGACATCAGAAAATGGAAAGATCTCCCATGCCCATGGATTAGTAGGATTAACATAGGAAAAATGACCATTCTTCCAAAAGCAATCTACAGATTCAATGCAATTCCCATCAAAATACCAATACAATTCTTTTACTGAACTTGAAGGAAAAATTCTCAAATTCATATGGAGAAACAAAAAACCCAGAATTTGTCCTCTCCAGATCTTACTGTTTCCCACTTCTTTTATAAGATTCCCTGCCCAAAGGTTGCCCATAAGTCTCAGCATCTACATTGATAGTCTGCAGGGCAGAGCTTTTCAGAGGTCCTCTGTGTCAGGCTTCTGACTTGTTCCCTCTTTTCTCCTTCTTCTGATGTCCAGCCTCTTTGCCTTTCTGGATAGGAATTGAGCATTTTAGCAAGAGTCCTCCCTCTTGATTAGTTTCTTTATGTGTACACATTTTAGTAGGTTTATCCTATATTATATGTCTATATGAGTCAGTATATACCGTGTGCATCTTTCTGCTTCTGGGATATCTCACTCAGGATGATCTTTTCCAGATCCCACCATTTACCTGAAAATTTCATGGTTTCCAAAGAAGTAGGAAACAGTAAGATCTGGAGAGGACAGGAACTCCACAAGGAGAGCAACAGAACCAAAAAACCTGAGCACAGGGGTCATTCCTGAGACTGATACCCCATCCAAGGACTATGCATGGAGATAACCTAAGACCCCTGCACAGATGTAGCCCATGGCAGTTCAGTATCCAAGTGGATTCCATTGTAATAGGAACAGGGACTGTCTCTGACATAAACTGATTGGCCTGCTCTTTAATTACCTCTCCCTGAGGGGGAAGCAGCATTACCAGGCAACAGAAGAAGACAATACAGCCACTCCTGATGAGACCTAATTGACTAGGATCAGAAGGAAGGAAAAGAAGACCTCCCTATCAGTGAACTTGGAGAGGGGCATGCATGCAGAGGGTGGAGGAAGAAAGGGATTGGGATGGAGGGTGGAGGGAACCACAAGGAATAAAGTATAATTAATAAAGAAAAACAATGTAAAAAAAAAAAAGTAAGAAAGGGATTGGGATGGAGGGGGGAGGGAACCACAGGGAATAAAGTGTAATTAATAAAGAAAAAATGTTAAAAAAAGAGAGAATTAACACAGCAAAAAACAAAAATAAAACAAAAGAAAACAAAACAAAAAAAACAAACAAACAGAATTTCCAAAATGATCCTATACAAAAACAGATCATCTGGAGGTATCTCCATCTCTGATCTCAAACTGTACTACAGATCAATAGTAATAAAAACAGCATGGTATTGACATAGAAGCAGAAAGGTGGATCAATGGAACTGAATAGAAGACCAGAAATGAACCCAAACACCTACGAATACTTTATTTTAGACAAAGATGCCAAAACTATTCAATGGGAAAAAGACAGCATCTTCAACAAATGCTGCTGGTCCAACTGGATGTCTACATGCAAAAAAAATGCAAATAGATTCATATTTATCATCCTGCACAAAACTAAAGTCCAAGTGAATCAAAGACATCAAAATAAAACCAGATACACTAAATTGGTTAGAAGAAAAAGTGGGGAAGAGCCTAAAACTCATTGACACAGGAGACAACTTCCTGAACAGAACACCAACAGCACAGGCTCTAATAGCAACAATCAATAAATTGGACCTCATGAAACTGAAAAGCTTCTGTAAAGCAACAGATACTGTTGTCAGAACAAAACGACAGCATACAGACTGGGAAAGGATCTTCACCAAACCTATATCTGACAGAGGGCTGATATCCAGAATATACAAAGAACTAAATAAATTAAAAAGCAACAAATCTTGTAATCCAGTTAAAAAATGGGGTACAGAGCTAAACAGAGAATTCTCTGTAGAGAAATATAGAATGGCAGAGAAACACCTAAATATATCCTCAACATCCTTAGCCATCAGAGAAATGCAAATCAAAATGACCCCGAGATTTCACTTTACACCTTATACCTTTCAGAATGGCAAAGGTTAAAAACTCAAGTGACAAAACATGCTGGAGAGGTTGTGGATTAGGAACCGTCCTCCACTGTTGGTGGGAATGTAAACTTGTATAACCACTTTGGAAATCAATCTGGTGCTTTCTCAGAAAATTAGGAATAATGCTTCCTCAAGATCCAGGCATACCACTCCTAGGCATATATCCAAAAGAAACTCAAGTACACAACAAGGACATTTGCTCAAGCATGTTTGTAGCAGATTTATTCGTAATAGCCAGAAACTGGAAACAATCCAGATGTCCATCAATGGAGGAATGGATACAGAAATTTTGGTGCTTTTACACAATGGAATACTATTCAGCAATTAAAAACAAGGAAATCATGAAATTTGCAGGCAAATGGTGGGATCTAGAAAAGATCATCCTGAATGAGATATCCCAGGAGCAAAGATACACATGGTATATACTCACTTATATAGACCTATAAGATAGGATAAACATACTTAAATATGTGCACCTAAAGAAGATAAACAAGAAAGAGGACCTGGAGTAAGATGATCAATCCTCACTTAGAAAGACAAATGGGATGGACAGGGGAAGTAGGAGAAAACAAGTAACAGGACAGGAGCCTACCACAGAGGGCCTCTGAAAGACTCTACCTAGCAGTGTATCAAAGCAGATGATACCTTAGGCAGAGTGCAGAGAATCATATGAAAGAAGGGGGAGTTATTATGACCTAGAGAGGACAGGAGCTTCACATGGACAAAATATATCAGGGCACAGGGGCCCTCTCTGTGACTGTTTCTCCAACCAAGGACCATGTATGGTTATAATCTAGAACCCCGGGTTAGATGTAGCCCATAGTTGATCAGTAACCAAATGGGTTTCCCTAGTAAGGAAAACAGGAACTCTTTCTGACATGAAGTCAACGACTGGCTCCTTTACCTCCCCCCTTCCCTGTTAAGGAGAAACAGTCTTGATAGGCCACAGAGGAATACATGGCAGCCAGTCCTGAAGAAACCTGATAAGCTAGGGTCAGATGGAAGGGGAAGAGGATCCTTCCCTCCATCAGTGGACTTGGAAAGGGGCAAGAAGGAGATGTGGAAGGAAGGGTGGGATTGGGAGGGAATGAGGGAGGGGATTACGGCTGGAATACAAAATAAATAACCTGTGATTAATATAAAAAAATAAAAATTATTAAAAAAGAACAAATGTTCTAGGTTATCTCCATGCATAGTACTTGGTTGGAGAATGAGTCTCAGGAAAGACCCCTGTGCTCAAAATTTTGGTTCTGTTGCTCTCCTTATGAACTTCCTTCCTTTCCAGCGCTTACTATTATTTCCCACTTCTTGATAACCTAGAACCCCTGCACAGATGTAGCCCATGGCAATTCAGTGTCCAAGTGGGTTCCAAAGTAATGGGAACAGGGACTGCTTCTGACATGAACTGATTGGCCTGGTCTTTGATCACCTCCCCCTGAGGGGGGAGCAGCCTTACCAGACCACAGAGGAAGACAATGCAGCCACTCCTGATGAGACCTAACAGACTAGGATCAGAAGGAAGAAAAAGAAACCCTCCCCTACCAGTGGACTTGGGGAGGGGAGTGTGTGGAGAAGGAGGAGAAAGGAAGGGATTGGGAGGGGAGGAGGGAGGGAACTAGAGGGGGGATACAAAGTAAAGAAAGTACAATTAAAAATAAAAAAAGAACAAATGTAAAATCTGAAAACATTATCTTCATTACAAAACTGTTTAATAAATAATTCCTCCCCTATCTGTGGACTGGGGAAGAGTATGGAAGGAGAAGAGGGAAGGAGGATGGGGTTGGGAGGGAATGAGTGAGAGAGCTATGGGTGAGACACAAAGTGAATAAACTATAATTAATAAAAATAAAATTATAAAAATTAAATGAATAATTAGGTAAATAAATAAATAATATGACAAACTAGATAAAACTACTTCTGTATCATGGCATTCATGCATATTGTTCCTGTCACATATAAAGTCCTTGTTTGCCTGAAAACACAGCACAGGGTCTGGAACAATGGCAAAGTAATTATGAGTACTTTCTGTTCTTGCAGAGGACTCAAAACCAACATAACAGCTCACAGCCATCTGTAACTTCAGTTCCAAGGGATCTGATGCCTCCTTCTGGCTTCTACAGCAACCAGATTCACATACAAGCACGCCAAACCACATAATCATGAAATTATATATATATATATATATATATATATATATATATATATATATATATATAAAGAAAATGGTGATGTTATTATCTAATTATTAAAGAATAGAATAATTTTTGCACCAAAATGAATTATCCATAAAAGTGCAGTTACACACTACAATTAAACAATGATGAAGAGTGCTAAATGTTTGTTAGCAAACTAATTTCAGCAGTACATAAAGAACATAACATGATGAACAAAATTTACTCTATAAATATCCAAAGATTTCTTAAAGGCAAACATTGCAATACAATTCATCATATTAAATGTTCAAGAAACAATATCATTTTTATGCAGAAAAGGACATGAAATGAAAAGAGAAACAGTTGGGAATATATTAGTGTTCAGATCAGAGGGAAAGTAAACAGAACACTATCTGTGTATATGATCATGATGCATTGTGCACCTGTTTCAGAAAAAGAGAAAACCCAATACACGGAAAAAGAATCCTTGAAATAATCTGCTAAAAGTTACTGGCACATATTGAAAAACTGCTATGTGCCAATAAGTTTTAGAGCAATGATTTCACATAATGACAATTTTTTTTGCTGTATACAATTGTAATAGATAATCAAACTTAAGCTGTAAATATCCCTGAGGGCAAAATTATAAAACAACAAAGAGAAGAGATGGAGAACCAACTTTAGCACATACTGAATAGTATATAATGAATGTACACTCAAGGCTGCATGCCAAATTGAGTACAATCCAGTCTTTAAAAAAATAAGAAAAATGGTCATTTCAGGCAACATAGATAAAACCATAGTAATTGACATTTTGAGAGCACACGATGATGCCAACTTAAAAATTTCTGATTGGGCAAACATAGATCTAAAGACAATTCAAGAAAACCTTTATTTAATAAATAAAGACAGAATAATAGCAGAAATTCACCTCACGGGACTCTCAGGAGACAGAGTCAGAAAGAATTGTGGAGAGAGATTAAAATTTCCAGTATAAAAAGGAACCCAAGTTAGATGCTAAGCATAAGAGACAATTATAGTTTTCCAAAATCATGACAAATTTTATTTGAGTGAACAAATCTGTTCTGTAACAAATATACGAAAAGTTCACTGAAGCCAAGTGCATTCAGGGTTCTGACACCAAGACAACAAACACAAAAGGAAAAGAATCTTCTACAGACAGAGTAGACAAACGACCTATTTGTGATGCTATGACAGATATGGTCAAATGTAGCCACATTTGTGAAGGTGCTTTTTCACATAATGTTCAGGAAGAACATCCTACAGGGGAAAACAAATAAAAGCTAAGACAACAGTGAATCAAATTACCCAGATATACAGGGATCTCCTGTAAAACAGACATCCAGCATGCAGACAGGTGAGAATCAAATATCCTTTAAGTATGATCAGGGTACAAGAAAGCAACAAAAGGAGGCTCTTTTGCTATTGTTTGAAACTTTCACCTCAGCAGTACTAGAGCAAGGGAGCTAGAGCTGTATGTAAGCTGTCTTTGCATGGAACAAAGGGTAGATTTATTGTCTTTACAGGGTCAGGCATGAGCAGCACTTCAGCACTCATGAAGCAAGGTGGCAATAGAGAGTGATAAGAACTTCTAAGGCACCAGTGTTCGGGTAGCTTAATGATGAAGCAGGAGGTAGCTCCTGGAAATAAAGGCACACTACCATAGCATGGTAGAGCCATGTGTCTTTACATCCCCACCTTAGATTTCGGATCTGTGAAACGGACTAACTGGAAATATACCTGTGTATATTTTAATGAAGTCAACCATTTCTGATGTACCCTTCAGTCTCTTATAGTTGCAATAGCATATATTCATTTATCTTCTTTTGTGATGACCTTAGATAAAAAAAAATACATTCAGTGTTTGGATAAATATTATTCAATAGTAAATGTTACACACAATATTGGGATGAATATTATTCAATTTTATTTTTATTTTCTGTTATAAAAAATTGATCTGGCAATTAAAGAAATGGAATCATTGGTCACAAATTTGCTTTAAACATTAACTTATTTTATAATTAAATACTATTTAAAAGACATCTTGATAGAAAACCTCAGTGTGTTCAAAGGTATAAAAAAATACCAACAAACTTTTATTATAAAGATTAGTGACTGGAAACACTAAAAACTTTAAAAGTAACAAAACATGCTTTAATATTAAAAATGTAATAAAAGCATACTAAACCCTTGGGTCAAAGGGTGAACATAAATGTGTTGCAAATGTTTTTGAAAATAAGGCCAATAATAATAGGGTACAAAAGTTTTGGGGCATACATCAAGCAAATGGTAAAGAAATGTCCTATAGTATTAAGCACCCTGTCAACAAAAATGAGTGGAAAATCAAAGAGACTTTCTCTTCAATTCAAAAACTCTAGGAAAAAAATAGCAAAGGTTTAATAAAATGCTTTAAAATACAAAGTCATATAGATATTGTAGGAGAACAATCTGCCTTCTTAACTAAACCAGCATAATCCCTGATTACACTCTAAATATTTTCCCTTTAACCTACAAATAAAGTCATTGCTACTCATTGAGGAAAGGTTTTTTTTTTTTGTTTTTGTTTTTGTTTTTTTTTGTGGCAGAGACATTACATGAAACAAAAACAATAAAAATTCAAAGTTTCAGTGAACACGTCTACAAAACATCTCCTACACCAAACCTCAGGAAACACTGCAGAAAAGGGAGTAGAATGATTATAGTCACCAAGGAATGATGGGGTATGCTGCAAGATTGTCTGTTCTAGTAGTTTCTGAAGCTAAATTTATAGAGTCTCACCAATATGACCACCCAAACATGAACATAACCAGGATGTCAACAATACACATGCAAAAGCAGAGACGCAAAGATCATGGGGCCATGGTCCCATATAAAGAACTTCAAATATCTAAGGAACGCTGAACACAGAAACAGTCTTCTCTAGGGAAGAGCACAGCGATTGATGATCTAACACCAAGTGATCAGATCTTTAAACACAGTTATGGGTAACACTATGCAAAGCTGGTTATATTTAGGAATAAATATCTCTATACCTATATGCATGTAATAACAATTAATGAAAAAAGAGACCATGAACATGAAGGAAAGAAGGAGGAATATGTGAAAGGGTAGGTGGGAAGACTCAATAGAGAGTTTTCTGAAATATTTGTCACAATTAAAATTCAATATATAAATGTATGAGAATATTTTTTCCTAGAGTAAGAGGGAAATTGTTTACAGACCATCTGTCAAACCTTGCCAATTTCAGTTGATTTCATAAATGAGTTACATCTAATTTTAAAAATTAAGAAACGTTTTGTCCTTGTTTGGAGTATCAGTCTCAGAAATGACCCCTGTGCCTAGAATCTCTGCAGAGATGTAGCCCATGGCCGCTCAGTGTACAACAGGGTTCCCTAGTAATGGGAACAGGGACTGTCTCTGACATGAACTCAGTTGCTGGCTCTTTGAGAGCCTCTCCCTGGGAGGGCAGGCAGCCTTACCAGGCCTTACCAGAGGGAGACAATGCAGCCATTCCTGATGAGACCTGATAGGCTACGGTCAGATGGAAGGGAAGGAGGACCTCCCCTATCAGTGGACTTGGGGAGGGGCATAAGAGGATAAGACATAAGGAGGGCAGGATTGTGAGGGGATGAGGGAGGGGGCTATAGCTGGGATAAAAAGTGAATAAATGGAAATAAGTAAATAAATAAATATTTTTTTAAATTAAGAAATGTTAATGACATATTTTAAAAGCATTGGAAAACTATAACCTCTAAATTTTTCTTTCACACATGCACACACACACACATGTATTAAGCTTATACGCTGAGTAAAATTATAAAGCATAAATAAATCACATGTAAATATCTGTGTAATGCTCTTTTAAAAATATTTTCTGTGCATCAACCAATGTTTGGCTGTGAGTCTTAGCATCTGTTTTGAGGCACTGCTGGTTAGAGCCTCTCAGGGGACAACTCCCACAGGCTCCTGTCTACAGGCTTAGCAGTGTATCATTAGAAGTGTAAGGCATTGCACTTTTTGGTAGGGTGTGTCTTTGGTTGGGCCAATCATCAGTTCAGCATTCCCTCAATCTCTACTCTATCTGCCCAATCATTATCCCTGCACATCTTGTAGGCAGAGTAAATTTTGAGTCAAAGTGTCTGTTGGTGGGTTTGGTGTTCCCCTCCGTCTGCTAGGAGATTGGTCTAGTTAGAGGGAGTATTTTTCAGTCTCTAAGGCCTCTGCTCCTAGGAGTCTCTGCTTGGGTCCCCTTCATATCCTCCCAGTAGCCTACCCTGACTTAGGTCTCCAGCTTGTAACAGAGATGTCCCCATCCTCAGTTTCTTTTTTCTCTAAAGGCCTTCTGTCCTCTTGCCCTTGCTTTCCTCATGTCCAATCTACACTCTCTTACCTCTCTGTGTTCCCTCTCCTAGCTTGTTCTTCTCCTCAGCCATTAGCTCTCTCTATTCTATCTCCCTTTCCAATTGAAATTTATGCATCATCACTTGGGTCTTCCTTATTACTTGTCTATTTTGGGTCTGTGCATCATAGTATGCTTGTCTTATACTATAGGACTAAAACCCACTTATAGGCTAGTACATACCATGTGCATCTTTCTGCATTTGGGTTACCTCACTCAGTATGATCTTTTCTAGTTCCATCCATTTGCCTGAAAATTTCATTTCTCTGTTTTTAATAGTTGAGCAGTATGCCTTTGTGTAAACGTGTAACAGTTTCTTTATCCATTCTTTAGTTGAGGGATATCTAGTCTTGGAAAATAGTGGGAGGAAAGAAAAAAAAAAACCTGAAGTGACAGGACCACTACATGAAAAACAACAAAGCCAACTAATCAGGGCCCAGAGGGATTTGCTGAGACAGAGGCTTCAACCAAGGACCATGCAGGAAATGGACCTAAGTCCTTTACAAAGATGAAGCAGCTGGAAAGCTTAGGTTCAAGTGGATAATCTAGTAAGGGAAATGTGGACTGCATCAGACATGGAGTCACTTGTTAGCTTTTAGATCACTTTCTCCTAGTGGGACTGCCTTGACAGGCCACAGGGGAAGAGGACATGTTTAGTCCTGATGCACCTTGATGAGCTGGGGTGGATAGGAACAGGGGAGGAGGGAGGAAGAAAGGAGAGAGTGTGGAACTGGGCAGGGATGAGGGAAAGGGCTTCAAGGATGTAAAGTGAATAAAATAAATTTTAGAAAAAAAATTCTAGGTTAGTGATATGCATACATTGTACACATAGCATTGTACAAAAGTGTATTTTCTTGGAAAATCTTTCTGAAGTCACTTCTCTTTGCTCATGCTTACATGGATTCTGAAGATTGATCTCAGGTCACTGCATGCTGTGTAGTAAGTGACCACATCAGCCTTTGAACCACATTGTTGGCATCAGTGCAATATTCTTAAGTACACTGTTAAATATAGAATCTAAAGTACATTACAATAGAACAAGATAAACAACTATTAATTTCAGTAATGGTAATATAGTTCAATGAAAAGGTGGTCATAAATAGCTCCATAAATAACACTACATAAATAGATTAAAAGCAAGCTGTATAACTATCCCTCAAGATATAGAGAAACCTTTTGCTAAAATCAAGTGAATAAAAATATGACATATACTTAAGTGAGAATTAATGGACATATCATTAACATAACACAGTATATTCCTAATCAATAAACAAGCACTTTAATTAAAAGCAAAACAACACAGACTTCCCGAATCAAGCCAAGAAAAGATAGGGATAGCTTTTACTAAGAAGAAACAAACAAGTAAGAGGTTCCCGTATATAAATGTTTTAAGGATATCTTATTGAGTTACAATCTAATAGCAAATATTGCTAAATAGAGGAAATCTGTGTAAACCACAAACAAGGCTAAAATGAGCTCAGGTCCTCCTGGACTAAAGTCACTTGGTACAAATTTAAGGATCTGGCAGAATATACAACGAAGCCTCTAGGGAATATAGTAGTCTCTAGCTTTAATATATTTACCTTTCAGCAGTATCTTGCACTTCATTATAGATGTATAACACACACAGAGACAGATATACACACATAAGAAGGTGAAAATCAGGGAGTATAATCAGATATACATACACTCCATGAAGAATGTGATCATTATAGATCTTTCTCTGCATCAGCCAGTGAATTTTCTGTGTTTAGGAAGGAAGAAAAAGATAAAAAAAAAACAAAGAAAAAAATTACCAAAATTACGAATCTTTACAAAAATAATAAATGAACTAGGAACCTAATAATAGTAATATATAACTGAATTGAAGAGATTTACCTACTGAGCAGACCCAATAGAAAAGAAAATTAAGGGGACACTAGGGAGTATTTTCATGAAACAAAAAAGAAATGAGAAAACACCATGACCCAGACCAGAAAGTTAGAGGAGAAAGATGCCTGGATAACTGAATTCTGAAAAGATTAAAAGATTAAAATCAATATTATAAAAATACCGTGTGTGATTGTTTGTTTGTTTTTTTCCAAACCTAGTTTTCAGCTTTGGCATTCTATAAAGAGTCAGGATAAACAAAGGACAGCCTGTGGAGCTGTACATGTGTGTGGTGGTTCAGATTAGCATGGCACCATTAGCCTCTTGAGTTTGAAGGGTTGATCCGTAGGGAGTGGCACTATTGTAGGTATTGCTGTGTTGCAGTGAGTGTGGTCTTTTAGAGTAAGTATGTTACTATGGGGCTAGGCTTTGAGGTCTCCTATGCTCAAACTACACCCAGTGGGACACAGTCTCCTCCTGCTGTCCTCAGATCAAGATGTAGAACTCTCAGCTCCTTTTCCAGCACCATGCCTGCATGAACACTGCCATTCTTTCTGACACAATGACAATGAGCTAAACTTCTGCAGCTGTAAGCCAGCTCCAGTGAAATGTTTTTCTTTGTAAGAGTGGCTGTGGTCATGGTGTTGCTTTACAGCATAAAACACTGAGTAAGACAGAAGTTGGAAGCAGAAGTGAGTTGTGTAGATTTGGGGTTTAGGTTTAAGAAAGCAATGGAATGTTTGTTTTTTGTTTTGTTTTTTTTACTGTTGTTATAACTAGATTTTAATTAATTACCAGTAAATTTGGATATATTTTCAATACTCTGGGACATTTTTATAACGTTTTGGGAGAACTGTCTATTGTATCATTTTTTAACTTTTATTAATTATACTTTATTCACTTGGTATCCCCCATAAACCCTTTTCTCCTCCCCTCCTAATCCTACCTTTCCTTCCCCTTCTTCACGCATGCCCCTCTCCAAGTCCACTGATAGGGGAGGTCCTCCTCTCCCTCCTTCTGATCCTAGTCTATCAGATCTCATGAGGACTGGCTGCATTGTCCTCCTCTGTGGCCTGGTAAGGCTGCTCCCCCCTCAGGGGGAGGTGATCAAAGAACAGGCCAATCAGATTATGTTAGAAACAGTCCCTGTTCCCATTACTATGGAACCCACTTGGACACTGAACTGCCATGGGCTACATCTGTGCAGGGGTTCTAGGTTATTGCCATGCATGGCCCTTGGTTGGAGTATCAGTCTCTGGTTATTTACTTTGTATCCCAGCTGTAGCCCCCTCCCTCATTCCCTCCCAATCCCACCCTCCCTCCATGATCTCCTCCCTGCCCCTTTCCAAGTCCACTGCTAGGGGAGGTCCTCCTTCCCTTCCATCTGATCCTATCTTGCAGGTATCTTCAGTCTTCAGGACTGGCTACAATGTCTTCCTGTGTGGCCTAGCAAGGCTGTTCCTCCCTGGGGGTGGAGGTGAGGGTGGGAGGTAAAGGAGCCAATCATTGAGTTCATATCTGGCTCAATAAATTTCACAGAAGAATGTTAGTATGTTGGCTAGAGACTGTTCTTGTGGTATTTTGGTAAAGAATTTGGCTGCTTTTGCCCATGTATGAAAATTTTGCCTGAGGCTAAAGTGAAAAGTTTGGGAACAAATGCATTGGCAAAGAATATCTCAAAACACCCTAATATAGACTGTTGTGTGGTTACTACTGTTCACTCTTATGAAGAACATTTTTATGGAAAAGAGCAATATGAGCAAGGAAAAATACAAAGTGTATAGTTCAAGGAGAAAAGCGGCACCAGGAAGTGAAATGGAGCTAAATCCTGAGTTGAAGAAGATAAGCAGATGAATGATATTAAATGGAAGAAAGGGAATGTTGACCCCAAGGCAAGATTCCAGCTAAGCTTCCATCTTGTGAAAAGAAATTGAAGAATAGTTTAGGTACAGGAGTGGTGGTAACTTTCCTTTAATCCCAGCACTCAGTAGACAGAGGCATGCAGATCCCTGAGTTCAAGATCAACTTGATCTACAGAGCAAGTTCCAGGACAACTATACTTAGGCAGTGAAGAAAACCACTGAAAACACAAAGCTGGTGAAGAGGTAATTTAAGGAGGGAGCCACAGGCCCAGCTGGCAGCAGGATTTGGAAACTTTGGCCATGTGGTTTTGAGTTCAAAGTAAAGGAATGAAGAAAGGAGTTATGGAATCACCCTCTGTGACTATGGAAACCACTGAGGCCAGGCATGTAAGGAGGCCCAGAAAAGCCATTGCAAAACTGTGAAGGAGAAGCTTGGATTGCCTTGGCAAGTTCAAGAAGTTAGAGATCCCAGAGTCATGGCATATCTGCCATGGAAAACTGCTAGAAACAACCAGCCCACGAGAAAGAAATTCGCTGTAGTCAACAAACGTAAAAAGTGTTGGAGGTCTGAAGAGTAATTTTTCCTTTTTCTTTTCTATTTTTATTTTATTTTTATTTTTAATATTAATTACAGTTCATTCACTTTGTATCCCAGTTTCACTGGATTCTACAGTATGTGAGGCCACACTAAGATAGTCAGCAGCACTTTTTTTATAATTTTTATGTTTTATATTAATCACAGGTTCTTTACTTTATATCCCAGCAGTAACCCCCTCCCTCCCTCATTCCCTCCCAATCCCACCTTCTCTCCCTCATCTCCGCCCTGCTCCTTTCCAAGTCCACTGATAGGGGAGGTCCTCCTCCACTTCCATCTGACCCTAGCTTATCGAGTATCTTCAGGACTGGCTGCAGTGTCCTCATCTGTGGCCTAGCAAGGCTACTCCTTGGGGGAAGCAGGTGGTCAAAGAGCCAGCCATTGAGTTCATGTCAGAAATAGTCCCTGTTCCCTTTACTAGGGTACCCACTTGGATACTGAGCTACCGTGGGTTACATCAGAGCAGGGGTTCTAGGTTATATTCATACATGGTCCTTGGTTGGAGAATCAGTTGCAGAAAAGACCTCTGTGTCCAGATATATTTGGTCCTTGTGGAGCTCCTGTGCTTTCTAGGTCTTACTAACTCCCCTTTCTTTCATATGATTCCCTGCTCTCTACTGAAGGTTTGGTTCTGAGTCTCAGCATCTGCTTTGATACACTACTAGGTAGAGTCTTTCAGAGGCCCTCTGCGGTAGGTTCCTCTCCTGTTACTTGTTTTCTCCTAGGTCCAATGTCCATCCTATTTGTCTTTCTAAGAGAGGATTGATCATCTTAAGACAGAAGACAGCATTTCTTCTGGATGCTTTTGGACAACCTGCTGAAGACTGAGGACGACCAAGTCACAGCAGACTGCTTCCTTCTGACGAAGGCTGTGACCCACCTAGATGTCTGTGGCAAAGTCCGCCATACATTGAAAGAAGCGTCTTTCCTAGAACCACGGCAGCTGCCTTCTTATGGCCTTTTCCCTCTGCAGAGTTTCCTTCCACACGCTTGTTCTCCTTTGGGTTTTTCCTGTTTGATTTCCAAGATGCAGTTGCCTCTGTGCAGCTCACAGTTGTCGTGGGAGACGCCCACTGCTGTGGACAAGATCCTGATGGGATAGTCTGCCATGCAGTGCCAAAAATGTGTATGTGTCGTGAAGTCTTTCATATATATTATAGACTCATTACTTGTTCAAAAAATTCTGACAGTTATTTTTAATAATGATGATGATGAGGAGGAGGAGGAGGATGAAATTTCAAATTTTGACACAAAGAAAAGACACTGATACACAAGAAACTGAAATTAGTTTTCCAAGCAGAAGAATAGGACTTCTGAGAAAGACATAGAAATTCAGAGAAATGAAGCAAAGATGTACTGATTATAGGGTCTATAGGACCATTAAGTATCACGCAGAAGGGTAGCACATGACTGAAATAAGTCTGTAGGAATTTGGATTGTCTGAAAAAAATTGTGCACACAGAAAGATAATGCATGAAATCAAATCACAAAATGAAAAAGGCCTCACGGAGGACACTAAAATTGTACACTAATCAGAGTTCAGAGGTTCAAATGGAATGTAAAATAAAGGGAAATATGTACTACAATCAAATTATAAGATAGTGTTTTGTTTGTATGACAGCATAAAGATTGTATTTTACATAAATAAAAGCCATAAAGATTATATTTCATGTGAATATAATAAAGTCAATTGAAAGTCAATTGAGAAACAGAGATGTCCACATATATAATTTCCCATTCTTCAGTTGTTGGTGTGTGAAGGTGGAACATCCATATCCTAAGGTTCCACATCCTCAGGATCAAGGATTCTTATGGAAGACAGGTCTGAAAGAATGCTGAGAGTTAAAGTATGTAGACGTATGCCTTAAAATTTAGGCTTCCTGAATTAGCAGGGCTAAGGAACACAAGAAGTCATAGTGCTGTGGTTACCTATCCAACACCTGGATAAGGGGGAGCCACTTACAGGACCAATACACAGGAGGAGGTGCACCCAGGGCTTCATGTCTAATGGAGGAACACTATTGCAGTTGCTCATGAAGGAGGGAGAATTACTTTTATTTGGGAGTATGGCCAGGGGTAGATCGTGCATGCACCAGTGGATGGCCCCATACCCAAGCACATGCAGGAAGAAGTAATTAGACTCAGTGTGTTATTAATAAATAAATGATTCTTTTCAGAGACAAGTTTGGTGCTTTTTGAATAATCATAGGAAGAATGCCTCACATCCGAAGGTACTAAGTATTTTGATCAACATTGTTATTATTAAATGATCCATATTTTCCGAGGGGTAGCTACAATACCTTAAGGTAAACAATCAGATTTGCCTTACAAGTATTGTAAAAACAAAACAGATGAAAAGCTTTTGTGTTATGATTCTCAAGCAAACTCAAATAAAAATAAATTTAAAATAATAAAAATCAAAACATAATTAGAAAGAATGAATACTGTGAAAGAATGCATGTAAAAGTAGATTTTATAAACCCAGAAGAAGCCAAAAGAAATTTAGAAGAACACAAAAATTTAAACAATAATATTTAAGAATGAAGTTGATAAAAGTCAACTTTCCAATTTTATTTTATAGTACGTGAGCTTTTTCAACTTATTTAGTATTTTTGCTCATTGTTTTGGTTTTTTGTTTGTTCACTTGTTTGTTTGTTTGTTTGTTTTGAGACTTAGCCTCTCTGCAGCCCTTACTATTCTTTTTTTAATTTTTTATTTTTTTTACACTTTATAAACTTTGTATCCCCCCATAAGCCCCTCCCTCCTCCCCTCCCGTTCCCACCCTCCCTCCCCCTTCTTCACGCATGCCCCTCCCCAAGTCCACTGATAGGGGAGGTCCTCCTCTCCTTCCTTCTGAGCTTAGTCTATCAGATCACATCCAGAGTGGCTGCTTTGTCATCTTCTGTGGCCTGGTAAGGCTGCTCCCCCCTGAGTGGGGAGGTGATCAAAGAGCATACACAACTAAGAAATCCTGAGAGTAGAGGAAATTGTCTTCTTCAAGGAAAAGCATGCATGTTCTTATGTTCAGCCCTGAAACTGTTATATTCAAGTAACCTTATATAGACTTCCTAATCTATATACGCACAAAGTCAAAGTGATTCAAAATATTAAGAGAAGCATAAAGAAGATCAATATTTAGTTGTGGCCATAGCCATAGATATTAAAAAGAGTAAGGAGAGGTCTTTGAGAGTGTTTAGAGGAGGAAAGGTAGGCTATTTATAAAATTATTATCTAAAAATAAATAAATAAATAAAAAATGAAAAAAACTATTATACAAAAAAATCCATAAAAAATAGAAAAGAAGGGAACTTTTCAAAATGGTATAGTATCAATATGAATTTAGAGAGAATTTTCTGGGAAAATAAAAATCAGACACCATAACACTACAGACTAGTTTCCTCACAGCAGATGTAATTAATTAATAGAGAACAAACATAGTTACCTAATGGGGAAAGAGCTGTTTCTCAGATAAACAAAGTGATTTTAACTTTGTAGAGTGAAATTAGGTCAAAACTTTCAGCGCAGCACAAATGAGGTCAATATGTAGTTCTGGCTATAGATATATCAATATTAAATAAATATTATATGCATACCAATGCATACTAATTATTCACAAATAACTCATTTAATTAAGAATAAAGTAGAATTTTGTGTGTGTGTTTGTGTGTTTATGTGTGCCTGTGTGTGAGCATGTTTCCATGTGGCAATGTGTATGATAATTTATGCACATAAGAAGGCTAGATATTGACATTTGACATCTTCTATTCTTCTCCACCTTTCCATACTTGAGGCATGAGACTGGCTCAGTTCATTTTAATACTTGTTTTCATTTTAAATGATGTGTATGCATTGTGTCTTCTCATGAATTCCTGCACATAGGCACAGGTGCCCTTAGAGTTCACAAGAAGGTATAAAATCCCTTAAGTTAGAATAACAGGCACGTTATTTGGGTTCTTAGACTCAAACTAGGATCCTTTTTTGTTGTTGTTGTTGTTTTAATTTTTATTTTTTTAATATTAGTTACAGTTTGTTAACTTCGTATCCCTGCTGTATCCCAATCCCACCCTCCCACCCTTATCTCCTCCCTGCCCCTTTCCAAGTCCACTGATAAGGGAGAACCTACTCCCCTTACACCTGATACTGGTTTATCAGGTATCTTTAGAACTGGCTGCAAATTCCTCCTCTGTGGCCTAGCAAGGCTGCTCCTCCTTGGAGAGGCAGGGAGAGGTCAAAGAGTTCATGTCAGAAACAGTCCCTGTTCCCCTTATTAGGGTACCCACTTGGATACTGAGCTATCAAGAGCTACATCTGAGCAGGGAGTCTAGGTTGCATCCGTACATGGTTCTTGTTTGGAGAAACAGAGAAAAATTCTCAACTTCATATGGAGAAACAAAAAACCCAGAATTTCCAAAAACATCCTGTACAACAACAGATCATCTGGAGGCACCTCCATCCCTGATCTCAAGCTGTACTACAGAGCAATAGTAATAAAAACAGCATGGTATTGGCATAGAAATAGAATAGTGGATCAATGGAACTGAATAGAAGACCCAAAATTAAACCCACATACCTATGGATGTTTGATTTTTGACAAAGAAGCCCAACCATTCACTGGAAAAAAGACAGCATCTTCAACAAATGCTGCTGGTCCAACTGGATGTCTACATGCAGAAAAGTGAAAATAGATCTATATTTATCACCCTGCACAAAACTAAAGTCCATGTGAATCAAAGATATCAACATAAAACCAGATACACTAAATCGGTTAGAAGAAAAAGTGGGGAACAGCCTAGAACTCATTGGTACAGGAGAAAACTTCCTGAACAGAACACCAACAGCACAGGCTCTAAGAGCAACAATCGATAAATGGAACCTCATGAAGCTGAAAAGCTTCTGTAAAGCAAAGGACATAGTCATCAAAACAAACTAAGATCCTTTATAAGAGCAACCTACTTTCTAAGACATTTCCCAACTCCTCCTCCCCTCCTCTCCCTCCTTCTCTTTCCCTCCCTCTTCCCCCTCCTCCTCCTTCTTCTTCAACAACAGGTTATCCATCAAGGTGATAATGAGCTACTACCCAAGACATACTGTGATGCAGTGGTATTTCTCTCCAACTCTGCCCTGTCTGCCGTGGAGTTCATTGTTACACCTAATATTCAACTGGACATGCAGCTAGTTAGGCGTGAGAATGGATAGCTCCTTGGAAGGAGTGCCTGTATCTTGCTGATTTAGCTACTGAAGTAGTTTTCTCTTTCCCCCTTTTTCCATGGAGCTGTGTGGCTGAAACTGTATTTTGTTCACTTCTTTCCATGGAATGGCCCATCTTTTCCTCTGTACAGTTTGGTTATACTTTAACTCCCTTCATGAAGGTTTCCCAAAGCTCACTCATTTCGTCCTTTCTTCCTCCCACCCCCTCTTCTAGAACAATGGCTATTTATTATTATTATTATTATTATTATTATTATTATTATTGTTATCATTAATCTTTTCTTCAACAGATCACATAAAGGGATCTGCTAGCCTGCCATCTTACACAAAATACATCATTAGATATCATTAAAAATTCCTCTTCAAGCCTACCTCTGATATCATGAGAGTTTCACATTCAATTATATGCCCTAAGTTGTCAATGTTAAATAAAAATAGTTTGGCCCCCTGCAGCTGAACAAAACCTGTTTGCTTCCATAGAGGAGGTGCTACATTTACAGAGGAATAAAACAGAAAACCCAGGGGCTGTCTCTGAAACGAACTCTGTTGCTGCTATTTGATCGCTTCCCACTGGAAGGGCAGCTTTGCCAGGCCACAGAGGAAGAGGATGCAGTCAGTCCTGATGAGACTAGAAAGGCTGGGGCTGGTAGGTAGGGAAGGAGCCCCCACAATTTCTAAAGACTAGGAGAGGAGGATAGGGGGAAAGAGGAAGGGAGGGTGGGACAGGGATCAGAAGAGGGAGGAGTAAAATGAATAAATCTGGATGTAAAATGAATAAATTTTTAAAAATAAATATAAGTCAAACAAACAGAAAACTAATTCCATGGCAAGTTTCTGTCTTTAACCAAGAAAAAAAAAAGATGTTTAACTTACAGAGAGACCATCCAAAGGCTGTCCATTTAACTAATGGAAAGAGACATATTCTTCACGCAGACAAACCAGCAATTTGAAAGAAGCAAAGAAATGGTGTTCTATGCCACTTATTCTCATAACTACTGTTTTCGTTCAGCGACGAATCACTGAACATTTCATAGTTGCAATGTCTGGCATGCAGGAAAACACACCAGCAGCTCAAGGAACTGCTCAACGAGAAAGCAACTAAAACTGTAATTGCAGTATCTTTCAACACAGTCCCTGAGATGTGTGGAAGAGCCATGAACGCGAAGTAGCCGGCTTTCTTCTAAAAGGGTCAGGTCAGATCAGAGCCTGAAGAGCAATGCACCTGAAACTTTCCCGGAAGAGAGCCACGGCAGTATTTAATACTGATAGTATCACAGTGACAAACTATAACCGCACTCTTGATGATATCAATGACAAAATAAAAGGAGAACCTAAAATTGAGAAGCCCAGGTGTGGAAGGCCTGAGCAGAGTTGGAGGGAGGTAGTGGCAGAAGGATATGGTTAAAATAATTTGTATAGATGCATAAATTTTGAAAACCTAAATAAAATACTTTAGATGTATATGTATAATTTCATCTGTATGTTATTTTTCTGCAAACTTGCCACATCACTAAACAAAAAAGAACAAAACAAAACCAAAGCAACAAAAGGAAACTTTCTCTTCTTCCTTTCGCTCAGCTTCTATGGAGGGCTGTCTCTGACAGCTGTAGCAATGACTGGCTCCTGGCGACTAGCCAGCACCGCAGTTCTCAGACCATGGGCAACGATTCCATGGGTTTTGCTGTCAGGTCCTCAGACATTTGTTTTCTTATTTTCACCCTCACACTCCATTTACATCTTCACATGTGGATAAATTTCTCCTTATAAGTACATGTAGAAAATCCTTTGCTTATGAATAAGTTCAAGGAGGCTACAAATTAGCGCTATTAAAAAAAAAATGGCCTCATAATAATACCTCCCTTTATAGAGGCCTTGCCAGAGATATATATTTTTTTCTTTTTTTCCATGTGGTATTCAGAGATTAATGGGAATGGTGTCTACATATTTGTATTGCAGCCAGACTATACCACTTATCTGCAGCCAGTGTCAGGGCCTTATGACGATTAATCACCCCTCTAGTCCCTGAAATAAAATCTGCATTGTACACTTCTTGGACCGAGGAGAGGAATGGGAATGGTATGGTTTGGGGCTGCTTCTCATCATTAATTTTCAATTATGATTTCAAGAACCATCCCAGTTAAGCCTCACATTGGAGGGCAGAGGGTAAAAAAGCCCCAGGGAAGATTAATAAAGGCCACATGGAAGGAGAGATCTGGGAATTATAAAGTCTCTCTCTCTTTTTTTTTTTTAGAAATGAAAAATAATACACAATTTATAAAATTTCTCACAGGGCAGTATAAAATATATCTAAACTAAAGTCACAGGGAGGGCAAAACAGAAAGGCTTATGAACGGTATAAATAAAAAGAACTAAACTGAATCTTGGCTTAGAATTAAAAATGTGAACCTGATTTTTTTAACTATTTAATATCATTGATTCCACATAGAATAACTTTATGACTATATTTTCTGTCCTACTTAAACTTTTCTCAGTCCAAGGAAAATGTTTTACTGTGTTCTGAGCTTTGTTCTTAGTCACTTCTTCTGGTGTAAAATGAGCAAACCTACATACTTCTGTTTAATAAGGCAAGCTGAATGAAGGAAATATATTCAGGACACTAGAAATGCCTTCTCTAGAGAATATGCCAATGTTGTAACATTTTAAATATCATAAAAAGTATCATTTTGAACATAAGTAACTGAATTCTTGGAGACAAAAATCACATGGAACATTGTATAGGTTAGATGCAGCACAGCTGATATTCCACTGTCCATCTCCATGGACATAAATCCATGATGCCATTGAATCTTTAGCAACTGAACATGAAAGCAATTAGTTGAAGTTATATGTTTCTGTCAGAATGAAGATATTATTTCACTAACAGAGAAGTCTATCACAATTTCACATGCATACATACATATATACATATAATATATACATCTATACTGTATATTATGTTGGATATTAGTAAGTTTTTTTCTGGTCTTTCCATTCAACAAGTACAGTTATTTTGTGTACATGTGTGTATGTATGCATCTATGGTTGTGTGTAGTGTGTGTATGTGTGTGTCTGTGTTTGAATGTGTATATACATGTGCGTCTATGAATGTGTTTGCAGGTATATGTCTGTGAAGCCAGAGAACAGCCTCTTGTGTGATTCTTCAAATATCATTCACTTTTAGTTTTTTAGATAAGGACCATCACTCAACTAAATGTCACAAACTATGTTTTCTCTGGGTGGCCAGTGAGCCTCTGGCATGTAACCATCTCAAGTGTTCACAGTATACCAGGCTTTTATATACATATCAATGGATCAAGTTCAGATCCCTGTGCTTGCAAGGCAAGCACTAAATAAGGAGGCATTTCTCTGGTTTCCCACTAATATCTACTTTCTTCTTTCATTCTGTTAATCCTTAAAAAACAGCCCTTCCTATCAATGGTTTGGAAAATTCAGCTATTATCTTCAATATACCTATGAGTCATCCTATTCTACACTTATTGTTTTTAACTCTCTCAGCATACTGACTTCTAATTGACAAGAGGGAAAGAGTCCTCCGAATGTTCAATGCTAGCTAGACAGTCAAAAAGATGATAAATCATAGGCCTTATCATAATTGGTGTGAGAAATTTGAAGACAACCTTAAAGTTAGAGGGGTCTATGCTGGCTAGTTTTAGGTCAGCTTTACACAAGTTAGTCATCTGAAAGGAGGTAATATGAATTAAGAAAATGTTACCATATTATATTTGCATGTTTTAATTGCATATTCATTACAAACACTTATAATAAAAGCATATCAGATGTTTAATTAAAGAGAAGTTTCTGATTAACCAAGTCTGAAACACATTCATGTCTTCAAAGAGTTAACTTTAAGTTTTCTTCCTGCTTCAATTTTCAGTTTGATCTAGACATCTGATTTTTGAGTAATAACAATTCTAGCCAGGGGAGTGAAAATGGTGAATTTCATGAAAAACGATACCGTGTTGGTAGAATTTTCAGCCTTATTTTCAAGGTTCATTACGATTCTTTTATGTTGTTAAGCAGATGTCACTAAATGTGCTTTTATGGTTGTATAATGCCAAGGAAAACCACTGGAGAACAGGAGATTTACGTAGTCAGTGTGTGAGAGGAAATCCCTCATTCAGTGGCAACAGCATGTGTTAAATCTCAAGTTTGATGAGACTGACACTAGCCTTTATTTATAACGACAGCTGCCTATAAGCTGTGTAGACAAGTGAGATTAAGAATTTCTTGATGTGTTTTCTTAGAAGATCATGTGGCAGGAAGGACTCTAGGTTTAGCTATTATATTAGAAAGTACAAATTCTGTTTACTACTTGTCTTTAAAAAGTAATTATAGCAATTGACAGTTTAAGGCCTGAGATGGAAGAGAGATAGGCCTAGTTACTAAATTAAGAAATGTTCTAACTTCATGCCAAGAAATGCACTAATACAATTTATTTTTATCTTTACTAGTTAAATAAAATTAATATCTACAAGCATTGGTAATTTTTCTGTTTTTTTATATTCAGAGTAATTTAAAAAATAAGACACATCATTTCCATATTTTTAAAGAATTATTTCTTATAGGAAGGAAACGTGAAGATAACTGGAGAAATAAAAAGAAAATTTGAAAAAAAAGAGAGAAAGAAAGTTGAAAAAATAGGAGATAGAATAAGTTGATAAGAATCAAATAATATGGCTTAGAGACTAATTTCTGATGCCCCATATTAAATACATGCTTTGGGTTGTAAAATCGTCACCACTCAGAGAAGCTGTACAGATTGATGATGAGCTCATCTGATCACCCTTCATAAACTACTTCATAAAGGTTATTAAAGACAAGATTGAGATAACCAGGGTGTTTATCATTGTGCTGGGAGTATAATAATATTTATTTATTTGCTACAATTAACATCCACACACATGACCACTTAAAATAATTATTTAAGTGCTCAAGGCAGTTACAGATCTAACTTGGAGCTCTGGTGCCCTTTTCATTCTTTCCTTACATTTATCCCACAGGTGACAGACATAAATTGTAGTCTTGCCTTGTCTGTTTTCTACATATACTACTTCCTACTACTTGTTCGGAAATTTTCTGCTATGATTTCTTTTTCCTCTTAAAGAGCCCTGATTTCTGTAAAAATCTACAAATTTGTATGATAAAATTGTGAACACAACCAAGGACTGTTGGTCCTCCTTCTGCCAGGAGGCTGTCTCCCAGCAGCCCCAGAAGTAAGGAGGCAAACAAGAAATGTGCCTAGATCTGACCTTTAGCACAGTACAGGGATCACACACCCTGCGGAAACAGCTCAAGGCTAATTCACCGTTAATTGCAGAGAACAAAAGTTATATACCCCTTGGGGAGCCAGCTTTTTGATCACTTTCGCCTGGCAGAGCTGCCTGGCCAGCCCACAGGTAAAGAAGACAGGCTCAATCCTGAGGCAACTTGATGAGTTGTGGTGGATGGTAATAGAAGCTCTTTTTTTTTTTTTTTTTTTTTCTGAGGAAGAGGCAAGGAGGGAGGGTTGGACAGAGAGGGAAGGAGGTATGGGCTACAACCGGGATGTAAAGTGAATGAAAAATAAATTAATTAACTTAAAAAAAGAAAGGAAGGAAAGAAGAAAGAAAGAAAGAAAGAAAGAAAGAAAGAAAGAAAGAAAGAAAGAAAGAAAGAAAGAAAGATGAAGGAAGTAAGAAAGAAAGGAAGGAATGAGTTAAGGAAAAAGGAAGAAAAGAAACTTTAACTCTAATGCCACAGGATGTCACAGTATTTGGAGCTACATCTATATCAAATATAATTAGTAAAATTAGCTAAAGGCCCTTTTGAAAGGGGGCGGATTTCTAATCCAATGTGCCTGAGATTCTCATGAAAAGGGAATATTATAATATACAGAGCAAAACGATGAATGTCATACGGATACTGAGGGCACGCTTCCTATAGCCAAGCAACACTAAAATCCCAAGACAGCCATGGGACTGACGCTTTTTCCTGGCCCTAAGAGAGCACAAGGCCTGTCAACAGCTCAATTTCAGACTTCTTGCCTCTGCACTATGGAACTGCTAGCATGTCCCTGCTGAGAAGGCTCTGTTGGCTGTCTTTGTTATGAAAACTGTTGGAGAGTCTCATAGAAAGGAGTTGCTACTTGGTAAAATTGCTAAAGTTTATACATATGGGAACAGCCACATATCTAGAAAAACTTCCTCCTGGAAATGGGGTTGCTGGGCTCACAATGCATGGACGCTATTAAACTTGTTATCTGCAGTGGAACATTTTCTTTTCTGTGTGTGAGAAAGACTAATGGGGAGTAACACATCCTCTAAGCAGGCAGGCTTCTCTATGTAGCATATGATTCAACTTTAAGCTGAAGAAACATATACCAGAAAAGCAGTACAACTTCCAGTCTCTTATTGGCTTGCTCTGCAACTTGAGAAAGTATATACTTTAAATTGTTTAATGATTTAATCCTCTTAGTAGTAATGAATAGAAAATTTCTAAGCTCTAAGTTTTAGTCTGGATAAGAATTGTATGGGACTGAACACATGCATGCATCAGACATGCGTACTAATCCTGTATTAACAATAGCTACTAAACCAGGAACTGAATTTAAAAAAAACAAAAAAAACAAAAAGGAGCAATTGTCTTATCTTTTAGGCACTTACAGAGAAACACATATAAACATAATTAGAGTATTAATCCTAGAAATGCTGGAGTCTAGCTCTTTCAGGCACTGTGTAAACACGGATGAAAATGGTATTGATATTGTTGAGACAGTGCTTGGAAGTTAAGCCTCATGTGCTTGGAGTGTTACTCATACTGGTAATTAAGAGAAGCTTCATACATTTCATGACATTAAAACTGAACTTTGAATAATAAGCACCAACTTACTCAACAGAGAAACGATAAAAGGGCAGATACCCAACTTGTGTACACTCATGCAGACATTTTTTTTATGGTGATGTGAAGACAAAAGATGGATTTATATACAAATTGGATCTAGGAAAGAGATGAAGTTTGAGAATGAAACCCTAAGAGAATTGAATAAGAGTGAAAAGCACTTATCTTGCATGCTTTAGAAAGGGGAAAATTAACATTCCATCATCCATGTTTCCATATTTAATCAGAAAACTTATAAAGTCACCTGAATCTTTGATCAGCAACTTGTATTCCTTGATCAGAATTCTGTGTCTGGGTATCAGCAGCTGGCTCATTTAGTGGCTCAACCTATCAGGGCTGGACCCTCACCTATGCCTAAATATACTTGTTTAAGCCTGAATATCCCTGAATTCCACATTGTATAATGTTGGTAGTTTCTGTGTTCATGGACAATATATTATCTCTTTTGATTAGCGAAAATTAAATGCAGGCTTCATTCCTTATTTAGACACTATTTCTGCTATGCTGATTGCAGCTTCTTCATTTGCTTAGACTTGTACTAAGCCTTCCATGGTGTGTCCTTAGGAACAGCACATTTGTTTTATGACAAGTGGAAGCTGCACCAGGAATTTTTCCAGTAGGCTTTATTACAGCTAATCATACTGTCCTAATAACAAGAGAAGCAACAGAAACATTAACAGTTGTTGAGTATCGATAATGAGATGCACATTGATCTGCTGGCTCACATACCCTCACTAAATATGTTAGTGTTTTATGGTTTAAATTTTATAATGTCCCTTAAAAATATGTGTTATGAAAGCTTGGACTCTACGCTATGGGAAGCTGTGGAACATAGAGGGGGTAAGGATTCCAAGCAGAAAGTCAGGTCATTGTTGTTAATTCCTGATGCTCACAGCTAAGACAACTCTGCTCTCCAGCATCATGTTGAATAACACTGCCAAAGACCCAAAGCAACAGATTAAGTAACTTGGTGGAAATTTTTAAACCATTGAGAAGAAATGAAACTTTTCTTATATTAAGTTGTTTAACTCTGGTGTTTAGTGATAGGAAAGGAAAGTTAACCAACATGTAATGCCCTGATGATTCATTTTGCAAACAAGATTGCCATTGCAGAAGGTCCAGTTCCTTTTTGTAGAGAGGCAGAACAGAGCTGTGCATTCATTTGGGGCTGGTTCCACTGTGCAGACACAGGATTACTAATTTTCATTTTTCTTCTTTTTCTTTCCCTTTTTAGAATTAATTTATTCATTTCACATCCCAATTGTAGCCTCTCCCTCATTTCCTCCCAGACTCACCCTCTCTTCCTCTTCCTCTTATCCCCCTCTCTTAGTCCACAGAAAGGGGGATCCCTCCTCCTTTACCAACTGACCCCAAACTATCAAGTCTCTTCAGGAGTGCCTGCACCCTCTTCTTCTATGGCCTGGCAAAGCCACCTAGCCTAAGGGAAGTTGAAGAATACATTGGAAAGCCTTGAGACAACAGTGTACCTGGATTGACACATATAAATCTACTTTTAAAAAAAAAAATAAGAAGCTGAAATATGGCCATGCACTTCTTCCAGAACTAGAGGTAAAATCCATCCTCATGGGATAGCATATTTGTACATTTGATGAAATCATAAATATTTTAAACAAAAATGTCTGTTTAATACTTCATTCAAAATATTTTGAAATTCATAAGTTATTGTAAACTATAACTTGCTTTCAAGTTATAACATGTGATGAAATATATTTCTATATGTAAAATTTTATACTAATACCTTAGAAATATTTTCACCAAAATTGTGAAGCAACTAATTCTCATTAATGTATTTTATTCCAATAATTCATGAGAACTGTAAGTTGTCAAATTTTTTAATAAATAAGTTAGGAGAGGGAATAAGTTTTGAAAGTGACTAAAGGACCTGTGTATAACACCATGATATTTGTTATGCACAGAGTTAATATTTCTTCAAAATTCTACTTTACAAAGTAAATAATGAAGAAAGGGGCACATGAATTCCTAATAAGGCTCAATACTGTCCAATCTACTTCTTTTAGACTAGAAAGCAATAGTATTTCTCTCTATATCTTTGTTTTTTGTCAGGAAGCACTATTAGCATTCAGATACTAGAGAGTTCTATATATGGTTTTCAATTTCAGATAAAAAATAATAATATCTGCTCTTAGCAATTTATCCATGTGAATAAATATAAACAAAAAAATAATATTCATACCACAGAGAATGATCTGAGATTGAGAAAATCAATTGTGATACTTGACATAACCTGGAAAATGCTAATTGCAAGACAGAGATAGTTTCTAACCATTAAGATTCAATACACTCTTTCTCATTCATAAGATTGGAAAGTAGATAGATAACACAGTTATTTTTACAAGAAATAGCAAGCTCCTGAACTGGAACAAGCAGTCAGCATCAGTTTTGGTTTTCTGTTTTATGGAGTTACACACTCAAATAACTACTTGCTAGAATGTGAAGGGGAGCATATACAAAGGAAAAAAATGTTAAATAATCTGTTTTGTTCAAGGCCGTTTGAAGTAAGCCCCTTGGGACATAGCAACAACTTTTTCCATAGGCTCTAATGTGACAGGATCAAAGAGCTTATTAAAATGAATTACTTGAGAGGATTCGTTGGTTACATTTCCCTAGCCTGTTAAAACAAACCAAAACTGAGGAAGACAAAAAACAGTCTTGAAGTCGTAAGGAAACAAGATGGGAGGGGCAGTGGCCTTGTGTGCTCCCATAATCCAGAAGGGCAATGTGCTACTCATCACATCTCCCAAGTATGCCCTACCTCAGCGAAGGGCTAACATGTCAGTGCTCAGACATGCAGACAGCGTGCAGTATGATTTAAACAAACCATGAGAATAGTAGTTAAACATTTTGATTTTTGGATAATTCTAAATTGACGGAGAAATGACAGCATTGAGCACCCAACTACAGCTTATATAATCTTATATATCCTTAAGTACTCATGACAGCTAAGAATTCACAATGGTATATGATACGAGATATTCTATGACTTCATCTCTTCTTTTTCTAAAGACTTTTTACTAATGTCTTTTTCTTTGGTTGTATTTTTTCTTCTTCAATCTTTCCCTTAAAACTGCCATGCATTTCTCTTCCCTTTTGTTCCTCTTGCTTTTTCTCTTCTTCCCTTCTCTCACTGATTGTCCCAATTGTCTGCTTATCTTTTCCAGAAGTCGGTGTCAGGTTTTCTCCTTTTCATCTAATACTCCTCACATTTACTTTGATTTTGGTGATGCTTTACCATGACCAGACAATTATCATAGATTTTGGGGGAGAAAAACAGACTGTGAGTCAAGTAAAATTCTTATTTTATCAACAGAAAAGATGGTAACATCATGACGTGTTCCTGGTATCTGTCATAGCCTATATATGTACTATGCGGTATGAAAAATAGCTAGTTAACCTCCCACCATTCTATATTACATTTGCTGGATTCTGCTCTCTCAATCCAGTCTATATCCATGGGAAATGAATTAATTAATTTATTTGCTTTATCTAACATATGAACGAATCTGCAGTATATTAAGGTAACACAATAATTTATAAATCTTTTGATGAAAATTTATGAAGACTTAGAAAATATCCTGTTGCTTTTTAAATTTTTTTGCCTACTGATTTTTACTATTCATTAGTGAGATAAAATAATTATTCCACTATACTAAAAGTGCTTTTCTTTTAATATGTCATGTTCTTCCTACATTTATTATGCAGCGGATTTTTTAGGAATATCTGTTACGTTACACTGTGCCTTAATTATAAAATCTTTCTATGTCAGTCTTTACACATACTGCTAGTCACACATCATTTAAACTTGATCCTCTAAAATAGCATTTTATAATTTAATTTTAGTTTTACTACTAAGAATACAAAAGCTGTGCCATCTTTGGTCATACACACGTTATCTAGAGAGTGTATTTACATTTTAGTGAGTACAGACTAAGTATAATAAAAAACACAACAAAATTGCCTCCACCTTCACTGTATATCTCAATAAATATTTCCAAGGTTTTGTCTTTTTCTTTCTAAAGCAAGGTGATTTTTCTTCTTTTTGTTCCTTTGTTTGGTTAGTTGGTTCGTTTACTTTGTTTTGTTTGTTTTATTTTGTTTTGTTTACTTCCTTTTTGAAAAGAAGAAGCAGAAGACACTACAAATCCAAATTGATACATAAATGAAGACCAACCAATAAGAAACCATCAAGATGCAAGAGATGGAAACTCTCAGAGCACATCAGACGTGCAATGGCCCATAGATGGAGCCTATCAACATTTTATTCTAAGTAGCAAGAGATATAACACAGAAGTTTGAATGATGGCTAGAGTGATTGTGCAGTAGCCACATAATAAATTAATAGAAGGGCAGTGTACAAAAGTAGACACTTAGCATTGCCCTGTTTTTTATGAAAAGAAATGAATGAATGTAAAGAAAATGAGCACATACTATCTAAAATATTATGAGTGTATGTCTTCATATGTATGCAAGTGGCAAAAAAAAAGACATTAGAGCTCTGAAAGCTGGCACTATTGCTAGCTGGAGCCTGACTTTTTCTTTTCCTTTCTTTTTTTTTTTTCTTTATTTTTTATTACAGTGTATTTACTTTGTATCCCAGCTGTTGTCTCCTCCCAGTCCCACCCTTCCTTCCCCTTCTACCCCTAGGCCCTTCCCTAGTCTACTGATAGGGGAGGTCCTCCTTCCAATTCTATCTGACCCTAGCCTATCAGGTCTCATCAGGACTGGCTGCATTGTCTTCCTCTGTGGCCTGGTTAGGCTGCATCCCCTACTGGAGTTGATCAAGGAACCAGCAATTGAGTTCATGCCAGAGACAGCCCCTGCTCCCCTTACTAGGGATCTCACTTGGAAACTGAACTGTCATGGGCTACATCTGAGCAGGGGTTCAAGGTCCTCTCCATGCATGGTCCTTGGCTGGATATTGGTCTCTGCAAAGACTCCTGGGAGCCCTACTTTTTATATGGGTGCTGGATTTCAAATCAAGTTCACAATTGGAAAGCAAGCTCTATTACCACTGAGCTATCTCTCTAGATTCAAATATATTTATAAAGTGTGAAAGGATACATACCTGCAACATTCTGGTGTCTGATAATCTATATAGTATACATTACAATTATTTACTGAACATAAAATCATTCATAGTAATTATGCATACAGCACACAGTTCTCCTTTATGCTCACATGCACTTTCTATGGTTTCTTTGTTGAACATACATTAGTTGATATTTCAGTGAGTAGCTGATGTTCAAAAAAAGTGAGACAACAGTAAATCTTGAAACTCTAATCAAGCTGGTAAAGTAACAATTGTTTAGACCTGTTTGGCTAGGATACCAAAAACAAAAGGTTTTCAGTAGGAAAATCTTTTTTGTAAAGGGAGCTCCTCTAATTCACCCATGTGAGAAGTTAGCTGTTCAATACGAATAGTGTAGGTCACCTGAAAAACACATAGAATAATTGTAACTGCTCTAGGAGCCTTTGAAGTTATAGATTGAGCCAGTGGGAAATTAGCCAGATTGCCATTATAGCTGAACAGTGCCGGAAGGCCCCAGCAGCCTGTGTAATTATGCAAGCTTTGTGAGCCTTGAACATTTTGTGATTGTAATGTTGTGCTCTCAGCCTTCATAAAGTTCTCTACCAACCTGCATCCTTTAAGCTTTTCTCTGGCCTAAGGCTGAGTAATGAAGTATGAGAGAAAAACAAATATTACATAATATTTTCTTCATAGCAGAGGTTTCTCTGCCTGGTGTGTTCATGGATTACACTCATACTTTGCTCTTCAGTGATCAGCCTGGCTCAGACACAACTGCTCTTTGCATGGAGCCTTTGCTTAAAGAACAGACATACACACAGCTGTGTGTGATTATGGAAGCTGAATAATAAAATAGGCCAGCTGGGGACAGACATGGGTCATTGATAAGATTAGTATCTCATCACTGTCTTAAAATTTCAGGGGTATATAAGAAGGACTCCAGTGGAATGAATGTGGACTTTAATTTTAGAATTAGAATAATAGAAGAAAAGGATACAGAAAGAGAACACTTGTCCTAGCTGAAGTTACTGTTGTTGTGATGTAATACCACCTAAGAAAGCATGGGAAGGAAAGGGTTTTTATGTTTAACAATTAAGCATCAGTGTTCATCATGAACAATGTCATGGTAGTACCTTAGGGCAGGAACCTGGTGGCAAGTGCTGACGCAGAGGCCACAGTGGAGGACTGCTTACAGGCTTCTTCTCAAACTTGCTCAGCCTGCTTCCACCAGCCCAGGGGTAGCCTCTCCCACAATAGGCTGGGCCCTCGTCCATCAGTCACTAATTAAGTAAATTTCAGGCTGGCCCACAACCCAGAGGTATGGAGGCATTTTCTCTATCTGGGTTCCCTCTTCTTAGATGATCACAGTCTGTGTCTAGCTAGTATGGAAATTTATACACTCTGAATACCACTACAGTCACAAAAGACCGAACCATAAAATGCGGGAGAAAATGGCTCTCCTCATTAGAAAGATTTCCGTTGCTTTTTCTCTTGTGCCTGGAGGAAAAAAAAATCCAGATGAACTGAGACTAGTGAATGAACGAGTGTGTTCTATCAAACTCAGGGGTAAAATGTTTCTTATGTGTGACCTTTGCTTTTTCTGCAGATCCCTTGCCAAAGACAGCACTACAGACAAGAAGCATCTGTCTGAGAATATTCAACACAAATATTGTGTAGGATGTTCACCTTAAGGTTTGAAGGACAGAGATCACATTAAGTATTTGGGGAAAATTGTCAGTTCTCCCATACACAGTTCCCCAAGCACACAAAACTCATTAATCAGGAGTTCCAGAGGCCCTCCTGATACTCTACTAAAGTACACAAGCCCACCAGCCCCCATTAGCAATAACTAAGGCCCCAACAAGCAATTTCTTACTGCATTCTCTCCTAGGAATGAAGGAACATTTCTCTAATCTCAGCTAACCCGTTTTGATTGCATGTGATAGACTCACATGTACAGATAAGGACTCATAGGCAAAGAGAACTCCACTGCTGCTAGTCAACTGGCAGTGATTCAAAAGTGAGGCATGCGGCCATGCGTTCCCTACTCTGCTGTTCCCATCAGCACTGTTCACATCCTTGGATTTTACACTCCCAAGGCAGAGCTAGAATTTCCCGGATATGTCTCTGGAGGCAAGCCATTCAATCCACCAAAGAAATCAAATCTTTCCTCACTTTAAACATTATAAAGATGCTGCTGCAACATTTAAAGAAACATTCTGTAATTAAATATACATAGACATAGAAGAGATTGTTGAAAAATTGTAAAATTAACTCTGTTATTTGTACTATTTTGCATCCATGAGCTTACACTTAGCAGTGAGGAAAGTATGGTCAACTTTATAATACTTTTTGCATTTTTAATACAAAATTCAAAACAATGCAACGTGAATAAAATATGATGATACAAAAATAGTGAAATAGTGGTTAGAAACGTAAACAGAATTTCACAATAACTTCTGCCTTCTGCATTCTCTCCATTATTTTGTTATTTACCTTTGTAGCTAGAGATGAACGTCCACAATAACAAAATTATTCTTCTCTGAATATGTTCAACTGTCTCCCGAGGACATGCAGATTTTACAGGTTATATATTTAATTTTCATATCTGGTCCAATTTCTGTGAAAGTGTGATTCACGTGTACTCCTGTTCTCTCTCTCTCACACACTCTCTCTCTCTCATACTCTCTCTCTCTCTCTCTCTCTCACACACACACACACACACACACACACATTCTCTCACTCATACAAACACACATACTCATATTTCAACCCAATGCTACAACAAGATTTTTCAACTAATTATCTGGGCAAGTTATTTAGTTCCATAAATGTATCAGAAAAAAAAATTTGCTTAATTGTTTACTTTTTCTACTTGTATTTCTGTTAAACATTTGCTTTGTGTTTAATTCAGATATTCTACTTCTGAATATCCTAAATTGACCAGAAACTCACACTTTTCCAAATTGAATTATTTCCCAAATATATTATGATATTGCCATACCAAGTTATAAAAGACAGTTTCTAAGACAGGGTCTCCTTTAGCCGATGCTAACCTAGAACACTGGGCCTTCTTTC
The DNA here is from genome assembly GCF_907164565.1 of Psammomys obesus. Lineage (NCBI taxonomy): Eukaryota > Metazoa > Chordata > Mammalia > Rodentia > Muridae > Psammomys > Psammomys obesus. The sequence goes on along the minus strand of NW_026596134.1, from coordinate 14,486,363 downwards.
TCCATCTCCCAAACTTAAGTGCCACCATTCCTAGTATCCCTGTGTTTTTATTTTTATTTGAAATAAGAATTGATAATGCTTAGAGTGATATTAAATATAAAACTCAGCAGTTTACTGGAAAGCAACATGCATAGTTATTTGGATCAGATCTCTAAAGTTTATTATTTGATTGTAATCAATGATAATTACTGCAAACTATATATTTTCAACAATTACTTATGTCAATGAATAATAAGAGTATTTCAAATCCCAATTAAATGGTGTTTAAAACTCATGTCCTTTTTTGTTTTGCAACACTTACATTCTTGTTTCTCTATCTAACAGAGAGCATCCGGGAATCCTGTTTTCTTTTATTGATGACATTTGTTTATTGGCTGAATTATACTTTTTATTATTTTTCTTCTATGTGCTACCTGCCAACCACAGCCACCTCTACCACCACGCCCGCACTCCCACGCTCCATTCACTCCTCTATTTCCCTTCAGAAAGGGGCGTGTCTCCCAGGGATAGTAACCAAACCTGGCATATCAAAATTGCAAAATTAGGCCCTCCTCTGATATTAATCCTTGAGGAAGCAACCCAGTTGAGGGAAAATGGCTCCAAACACAGACAAAATAGTCAGAGAAATATGCCAATCCCACTGTAAGGGGTTCTGCGAGACCAAGCTACCGTAGCGTATACGAGAGGGCCTATATCAGACCCACCCAGCTTCTTGATTGTCAGTTCAGCCTCACTGAGCCCCTCGGAGCCTAAAGTTAGTTGATCCTGTCAATTTCCTCGTGGTGGACCTTGACCCCTCTGGCTTCTACAACCCTTCTTCCACTTCTTCAGCAGGATTCCTCAAGCTCTGCCCAATGTTTGGCTGTGTGTTTCTGCATCTGTTTCTATCAGTTGCACGATGAAGCCTCCGTCTTCAGAACCTTACAATCTTTGTTATTTTTCAAACTTTTCCTTGTTTTCACCAAACCCTGAGTAAAAGAATCTTGAGCAGGTGTCTTGTAGTCTCCCTCTGCTTCTGCTTAATACTTGTTCACAATCAGCTTGTGGTTAACAGACATGGTAAAATCAAGTTACAGGTGAAGACTTTGTTCATTGTGTCTAAGCAGGTACACAATATAGACTGAATTGTGACACGAGTCTTGGTAACAGGTCCAAAGCGGCACCTGTATTGTTTGTTCGGATGTAAAATTGCTATCTCTTTCCTTTCTTTTCTCCTAGTGTCTGCACCACAGATCTCAGGTGCAAATTATTTTCTGAGAATTCAATTTTCAGAAATTTTGCTTCCATTTATAATCTTTAGAAATAGTTCCTGAATAACTTTGTTCTTAAAATTTAACTTTGTCTGTATTGCACATTAAGAAAAAAAATATGTACCTACAGTTACTATAATTAGATAGTTATAAGTGAACCACAGTAAGAATTATATACTCTTGTTGAGAGTACATGGTAAAGCTATTTTTGAGGAAAAGTTTTAACTCAAGGTCCTGTAGAAATAGCAATACAAACTCAATGGCCATATACGCATTGCTTATATGTATTTTGAGTCATGTCATGGATTTGTAGACACAGTACATGTGTCTTCTCTCACATAAAACTACGATGGTTTGTCTTCTGTGTTACCAATTGTACTAGCTACAAACTTTCAACCACAATAGAAATTCAACCACTTTATTATGTTTCCTCTTGAACCCATCCAAGAATATTGATTGCATCTATGGAAACTACCGTAATAAGCAAAATTCACACTGAAAATATCTGACTGTATCTTCTACATATATTCCATCAGATATCCACTGGAAATTCTTCAAAGTTAGTCTCATTCAACTGTAGAAAATTGCCTTTACAGTTACATCAGATTTAGTGCATAGTCCCCATCTTCAGGGAAGATATATTTACTCAAGACTGGAAAAATGTTATTTTTTTTCTACTAGCTTACTTTACTCAAATTGGAAAATTTCTAAGAAAAAAAAAATCTGATATTCTCTGGGGTTCATTGTAACCTCACAGTATGGTATGTGAAAATATCTGCACAAATTTGAGCTGTAGGGCAACTTAATTTTTCTTTTTATTAAGTAAATTACTAAATTATCTGGTCTGATTATGGAGTGATTATTCTTTTCATGTAATTTGGAAATGCATAATTATCTAATCCTCAACGGGGCATTTAATCCTCCGAAAGGATATCTTCCAAAGCAAAGAAGGGTGAGCTTTCTTCCTCTCTAAGGAGCAGTGATGATTTAAGCCAGAGGCCTCGACGGCATGTGCTACAATCACCTCACAAGATAAAACATTCTTCACTTTTGCAGACAGAGTTTTTGAGAAAAGTGCACAGTGGTGCCACATATCATGTGTGATCCAGAAACAGGGTTATTCTTCCTTGGCAGATGGCACAAATCGTGAACAGCCTCCCCCTGACACAGCAGGGTCATCCCTAATATAAACGGAGTCACATAGCTCAAGTTAAAATAAAATGCTGCAGGGATCGAATGGATTGATTTCCCTCACCTTTCAGGGGACTGGCTCAGATGTCTGTGCATTTCAAAACGCATCACTCTTGTGCTCACTGCCAATGTCTCTGTCCTAGCACTGAGGAAGCCTGAAGTCCCTTTCTAAAGCAGTAGTGCCTCCAGTATTATTCACTATTTTATAGCTCTGCTTAATATTCCCTCCACAATACTTACTGCTAATGTTATATATATATATATATATATATATATATATATATATATATATATATATATATTGTTTTCAATGTAAATTTCTGTTTCTATATTATATGTCATCTAAATGAGGATAGGTGGGGGAAGACAGTAACTGTTTATATTTTTTCGCCTAATATGGTTAGTCAAAGCATAATAATTCCATATAGTAGGTGTTTAAGATATTTTAAATTCATTTTATTTGTTAATACCTGTAAATAGAAACCAGGATTTTATGGATACTAGGCAAATCCTTGACCACTGACCCTCATCCTTAGCCAGATGTTTATGAGTGAGTTGTAGTTAAAGTGACAAAAGGATGTGCAGGCATCATCTAGTATCATTGATCTGTATAGGAAAGGAAGTATATCCTCTTCCAAACGTTTAGGTTCATTAAATCTAAAAAAAAAAAAAAAAAAAGGAAAAGAAAAGAAAAAAGTAAGTAATTTTGCCTTTTCCAAATAATTCATTGAATTTTATAACACAAAGAGCCTCTTTTCAATGGTCAGTGTATAATATAACATATTTTAATTTTCTACATTTCATTTTCGACATTACCTATGAATTAAAGACATAGTATGATATCACATCTTTGTCATATTCTTGTGGCCATACAATGTCAAGTACCTAATTAATTTTGCCAGTTCAAATTAGATATTATTGAAAGGTTCATGCATCTTGAAAAGTATCCACCCATAACAAATACTCTTTTGAAATACTTTTGGCAGGACTAAGATTTCATTACCAGAATTTTGTAAATTTATACATTTATGTCAATACACTTTTATTAACTACTGCTATAGGCCTACTTTTACTCTCAGAGATTGTAATTAAATAACTTTTGCCTGTATCCATTATATATTTAGATATGTTAAAGTTTTTCCATTGTTATTATTCCAATATTTCAATAAAAACAGTAAATGCTTGAAAGCCAGTCATGTGTTGAAAATTTGTAAATAGTTGCATTTGTTGAATGCACTCCTTTAAAAAAAAAAGTAACGCTGTCTGTCTTTAAAAGGTAAATTATGCAGAAATGAAGAATTTAATATTATATGTAGCTTTTCTTTATTGATAGTTGAAGCTGGATAAAGGAATATATTAGACTAACATTAGTCATCATCCTTAACATGTAGAGCTTTCTTGAGGGTAGCTCTCACATTCTAAAGAACACTTTCTGCTTAAACAAACAAGGAAGAACTGAAGTCCTTTCTGAATCTCCTGATTACTGATGCTAAGTTTAAAAGTCACTTGCCAAAACTATCAGCTTGTGACATTATTTAAAAGCTGTAATTTAAGTTCCTTTTGGTAGACAAACCTACTTGCATTTGTCTACATTCTTCCAAGGTCTCCACAAAAGAATATGTCACAAGTAATAAAACAAAGCAAATGGTTAAAGGCAGTGGAAGTGACAGTAATTCATCCTGTGCCATTTTGATGGTTACTAGCCATGGCAATCTTTCTATATACACATTCCCAGACTTTCTTATTCAGTGATGCTATGAAAATAGCCTCCAGGCTGAGGTGACACACATGTCATCACCATGGCTTTGGTGGCTTCATCACCCATAGACAGACAGCAGTTCTCAGTAAACCCTCATTGGAGAAATCGTTCCTTGGTTCCACTACATTGCTATGCTTTATCATGTTTCCCAAAGTACGACATACTCCTCTTCTATCTCCAGAGGCCAATAGCTTATTTCAACCAGAATTTCTTATTACAGGAAAATTTCCATCAAAAGAGAGTCCAATTTATAACCATTTACTTTTAGTGCGTTTTCTTCACTTTTCTTGTCACTTTTCTTCTTTGTCAAAATGAAATGGAGACAAAGCCTTCCCTTTTAGACTAGGGTGACCCTCTTAGCTTATTCAAAGACAGGAACTCTGAAGATCAGGTGGTGAGGAAGGGGGAATCCTTTTCATACAGCTCTAATGGTCGTGTTTCTCTGCGAATCCAATATTTTGATGTTTCTCCATGCACTGATGATATATATTAAATACAAAATATTTCAGGAGACTGAACTATATCAAACATAGACATAACCCTTTCATTGTATCATCAGTGGGCACTAGAGTTCATTATTTATATAACCTGGAAATAAATGCTTTTACTATAGAAAAATAATGAAGAACAAAAATTGCTTGCAATTTAAATTTTGTTTTTATGTATTAATTTTAAATAAAAGAAATGTCTATTAAAAACTGAAGTAGAATAATCACCACTAATATCAAAGGATAAAAACGTCAAGTCATTGACACACAATATTTGAAAGGATTATCCAAGTAAACTATCCTCAAATACTGACTTTATTGTCAAAATACAGTTTATGCATGTATGAAAACCCCAAATAGAATCCAAACACACTATATAATTAACATGCACAGAAAATATATATAACCTCTATATATAACTTTTTAGCAGATTTTTATGAAGTATTCTGCTTTATCAGAGAGATAATGGGAAATTTCATCTCTTTTTTTAATGATGTTGCTTACTTTGTTCCTATAGGGAGGAGTCAAAATATTCATAGAATGTAGCTGTTTTTAGGACGAGTGTTGCTCCTCACTGAGTCACCATCAGAGAATTATTTTCTATTACCGAAAACAGATTTAGCAGTCATTGACAATTTTATGAAAGCTTGAATTGACAGTTAATTTGCTAGTGTTCTTTGGCCAGGGTAACATGTCTATTTCTGTCACTGTTTTCCTCTATTTCTGTTCCACCAGTGTTTGAAGACCACAGCATGCTAAGTTAGATCAGTGAACAGATTTGTAAATGAGCTCTAATTTTGACTTCTAAGAATTCATTCTTAAGAATGCAAACTTGTTCTCTAAAAACATCTTTTCATTATTATACATTAATGTCAGGGAACCCATGAAATCAGATTACTCTCTCACTCACAGGGGTCTTTTCTAAAACTGATACTCCAGCCAAAGAGCACTCATGGAGATGGCCTGGAACCCCTGCACAGAGGTAACCTATGGCAGTTCAGTTTCCAAGTGGTCTCCATAGTAATGGAGACAGGGATTGTCTCTGACATGAACTGATTGGCCTGCTCTTTGATCACCTCCCCCTGAGAGGGGAACAGCCTTACCAGGCCACAGAAGAAGACAATGCAGACACTCCTGATGAGACCTAATAGACTAGGGTAAGAGGGAATGGGAGGAGGACCTCCCTTGTGAGTGGACTGGGAGAGGGGCAGGGGTGGAGAAGAGGGAGGGTGAGATTTGGAGGGAAGGAGGGAGATACAGGGGGAATACAAAGTGAAAAACTGTAATTAATAAAACAAATAAAAAAGAATCTTAAGTCAAACCTGCAGATCTAAAGAAGTTAAACAACAAGGAGGACATTAGGAAAGATGCTAAATTCTCATTCAGAAGGGCAAACAGAATAGACACCTGACACAGTGAAAGAAAAGGAACAGGACAGGAGCCTACCATAGAATTCCTCTGAAAGGCTCCACACAACAAGGGAATGAAACAGATGCAGAGACTAGTAGCCAAAGTTTGTGCAGAGTGCAGAGAGCCTTGGGTTGGTGTATCAGCCTCTGTAGGCTTTCTTGGCTTTGTTGGTCTTTCTATCTCCCCCTTTTTCTATAAGTCTCCCTGCTGCTATCTGCCAAAGTTTGGCTGTGAGTTTTAATCTCTTTCGATCCCTTGCTGTGTGGAGTCTTTTAGAAGACATCTGTGGTAGGCTCCTGTCCTGTTCACTCTCTTCTACTGTTTTCTGTATCTATCCTGTTTGCTCTTCTGAATGAGAATTTAGCTTTTTTAGGTCTGTAGATTTTAGTATGTTTATCCTATATTAAAGTAAGTCTCTATAATACCTTCAATTTTGTGGAAACTAGAAAGTAGTTTTTAATTAATTTTCTACTTGAGGTGAAAAGTTTTTAATATAAAATCCCACAGGATAAATTTTTCAGTATGGACTTTGTGGTTTTTGGATTTTTACTAGTTAGGTTTTATGTTATTTCTTCCTTATAGCTAGAAGATCTTGGTGTTGTCCCTGTGTTCAATCATATCTCATATTTTTTTTCACCCACACAAATATAATAGTGTTTCTTTTTTTAATGAAACTTGACAATTAAGGATATTAACTTTCTATACAAAAATCTAATATTCCATGTTCTTAGTCTGCTTTCTATTTCTAGGTTTCGTATTTTAATTTTCATTATTGAAGTCCTATTGCCTTTAGTTTTACAACTTGGAAATAAACAATATGGTACTATTTAAGAAATTAGAGTGCTCAATATTTGTTCTTGAATTCTAAATTTTTATCACGTATTATTCATTAATACATAAGAATTTATTTCAAAGGATGATACGTTATAATTTTTATTGATGTCAGTGTAATGTGTGTGCTATAGATATATCCTTACATATAATGTTGATTCCACGTATGAATCTTTCATGACTGACATCACAATGAGATGTATCAATGAAGCAAAAAATTTAAAAAGATACCTAGGAGAGTCGTTCTTTTGTAATATCTATGGCTATTGGATGTTGTTATTTTAACTTTTATTGTTTATGCTGATCTTTGCATCTCATATAATTTATTGCTAAGCTCCCAAACATTTTTGTTATCATATCTGAACTCTCTCTCTTTGCTTAGATACCTTCTTTATCTCCACCTATATAAACTAGTTGTTTTCTAAATTGGTTAAATTTTTAAACCTTTAAAACTCAGTGCTGTATATCCAATTTTGTTTTCTTAATCTTTAATTTTACCAGCCAGAGTAATGTATAAGGAAAAATTTGTCCAACCTTTAAAGTTAAATGCAGTCTCTAGCCCCGATGAAATGGCATTAATTGTGAATAGTTCAGACAAGATAAATCTGAATTTATGGTCCACCGATATCCAATACCTAGACTTAATGAAAAGAAAGAGAGAGAGAGAGAGAGAGCAGGGTATCAGGAAGAGAAAACGAGAGCACGTATGAAGGGGTGGATGAAGAAACGTGTTAAATGAAATAAAGAGCCCTGGCAAACTTGGAGCCAGGGAGAGAATAGAACCTACTAATCTGTCTCCAGACAAAGTACTTCCCCTCCCCTGAGTTGGATTTCAGGCAATCAGAACCTTGAGGAAACAGTTTCTGATCATGTAAGCTGCTTCTAGTAATTTGTTATGTTATCCCAAGAGAACACAGTCTTCATCTTCCATAAATCCATCTTCCTTTTGTAGTATAAAGTCTCCTTTCAAGAGTCAGGAAGTAATTTAATCATATATCCTAATCTTCACTGGTCTCATATATTTCTTGTTGTTTTCTCTTTGTCCTTTCTCATTTAATGTTGTTTATTTAGGTTTCTTTTGAAGATATTTAGTGAGCAGTTAAGAATGTTTTAAAGCTGTTTCTAAGTGGGTGCTATTTGATATAAGTGAAATTATAAAAAAAACTGATTCAAATGTTTTCAAAAAAGTGTATGTACAGTTCATCCAAATCCCTGAAATGTGTATATGGAAAGGAAACTCTTAAATAGTGTGCAAAATTTAATATCAATTGTCAAATAACCCTTAATATAATAAGTTTATAACTCTAAAAATATTTTTAAATGTATCTTTTAGTTGTAACAAAAAATTAAACTCACAAAGACTGAATTATTTTGAATTTTTAAAATTGGAGTACATTTGGCTTATGTTGAAGGAAGTCTCAGCATATACCAAAAAAGGAGCGAATTAGTGAAATAAAGAGGGGGAGTTACTCAAAGATATGAAAATCCATGATAAAGCTAAAGCTGCCTGATGCTGAGCAGCACAGTAGAGCTCTGCCCAAGGGTACAAGCTCAAGGGAAGACAGAGCAGGGGATTAGGCACTGACTGTGTTTTGTCATTGGCTGGAGCCTCTTCTCATCTGGAGATGCAATATCCCCTAGGCACTTTCCTTAGAATAGCAAAGCAGGAGTTTAAGGTAAAGCACGAAAGTAGTGAAATGCAGATATCGTCAAGAGAGATTCAGGTATATTGCTATGAATGACAGTGAAGTGCAGCCCACAAGAGGGCCTCCTGCAAAGGCACTAACCTGTAAGCTTTCAATCGAAGTACAGTATTGGTATTTAACATTAATGTCATCATCTACGAATGGACACAGTACTTATAAAATAGTAGCTAAGAGTGGCCATTCTGTTGTCCTGGTGAACTTTCTGTAATGAGCCACTTGACCACAGTAACTCAACCTTGTATTCTTGTCTCTTCAGGAAAAAAAAAAGGAAAAGCAATGTAGAGGCAGGAACATTTTTTATGAGTTCCCTTTTATCAGTCTGTGAAATATGTATTGGGATCTCCCCGATGAGTTTTTAATTCTTTTTTTTTTCTTCATACAAAAGGAAAGAGCCTATTAATTATCAAATCAGGAATTTGTTATCCTAGCATTAGAACACACCTGAATTATGTTATTTACTCTTACTTCTGTAAGGGAATGTATGACAGAGAAGGAAGGAAGACCTTATTTCAGGTTTATGGTATAAGAAAAGGAGAAATGGAGAGTGAGTGTGAGAAAGCAGTCATGTTACAGCCACAGTCCAGAAGTGGGAAAGGTAAATACAAGTGAGCAATTTGCCTTCTCCCGTTTTCCGTTTTTATTCCTTGAATGGCCCATGTTTATGAGCTGGTAGTTAAACATCTCGGTCTAGATATGTTTACAATAAAGATTAATCATTGCCATCAAAAGAAGTTTGATGACAAGGAAGACACAGGGGTTTGGAGAAATATCTCAGGGGATAAACTGCTCACCATGTAAGCAGGAGAACTTGGGTTTGGATCTCTGGTGTCCATGTAAACCTGAGGAGCAGTCGTTTACAGTTTTAACTGTAGGACTGCACAAAGGATGACATGGAATAGGGGATCCCTAGAATTTCCTGTGCATCCAGTCTAGCTTGAGGGAGGGAGGGAGAGAGAGAGGAACAGAGAGAGAGAGAGAGAGAGAGAGAGAGAAGAGTGGAGAGAGAGATTGAGGGAGAGGAGAGAGGACATAAGGTGTATAGGAAAGACAGGAAATATAAGTAATTGACTCTAAAAAGAAAAAAAAAGTTAAAAGAAATTAAATTCTTATTTAATTTTTATTGTTGTAACTGTGCTTTATATGTATATATGTATTTATCTATGTCTATGAAAACACATACATGTATATCTATACAAATATGTTTGTGTTTATGAGACATATACATATATATATACTCATATATATTTAATATGCTTAATCATATATGAAGTTGGTACAGTATAAATATAAAAATACTCTGATTATTCAAATTCTCTATATTCATAAATTTAGCTCTTATATTTGTGAGATGTTACCATGTCTCCTTTCCTGGCATACATATTTTGTCATCATTTACTATAAATATTTATTTATTAAAATTATATATTTCCATTAAAATGTTTAACTCTCTCAACACACATGACAGCTATACATAATTAAAGGATATATGTTATTTTGATGTTTCTAAAAAGACATCAAGGTCACCAGTTCATAACTGCTTTTTATAACAGCTCCATAGAAGACAGTCCCACAAACATGAGTGACTTCTGCTTTGTTTTGGACTGTTCATGTTGGCATATTTGCCAGGGTAAAAAAAATAAATAAAACTTGTGTTTTCCTGTTCTAATTAATTCCCACCAATATCTTCACAAAACTTCACACAGATTTACAAGCTTAAGTTAAACTTAATTTGAATTTTTCAAAGAAAAACAAACTGTTCATAAAATCCTAAAGCATTATCTTGGATTTTCACTAACTTATTTTCTCACCTAAAAAAAATTAAAAATAAATACCTCCTATCATCAGTTAGAGAATTGTTCATTGCTCCCAAAGATCAAACTCTAAATCTTGTAGGCTTACTACAATATGTTTTTCTTTCACCTCACTCTGATGAAATCTAAAAGAGGGCTTCAGGTGGATGGAGGCAGTCCTTTCTCATGGTTTCAAGGCAAGATCAGGCTTGGTGTTGTTTCAGTGAACACTTCTAAATTTTAATAAGCTAGTGAAAACAAAAAGGGCATGCAGGAAAGATTATGGAGCTTTTCACATATAGTAACAAGAAATGGTACTCAATGTATAAGTCAATAACCATTCATTGACTCTCTTCAGATCTCTGGCTACACCTACTGCAAGGGAATACAGGAAATACAGTCTGACCTCAAGGCCAATTAGAAAAACAATGATTTGGTGATCATCTATCTCTGTTCTTCACATTATTCTGAATTCACAATCCTCTCTGCTTATTTATAAAGTGGAAGAAAAGAAATATGTCATTTATCAGCAATCAAAAATCTAAGTATTTTCATTTTTAAGTATTATGTTTTTAGGTTAGCTTACAAAGTTTTCTGTATAGCAATTTGAAACAAAATTCGTAATGCTGGAGTCAAGTGATCCACCCACTTCATTTCTCTGCTCTCACTTTCTCTGCTGCACCTGTTTACTCTAAGTATTCCTGTTTCTACTGTGCTCTCTTTCGTTCCCCATCCCTGTCCCTCAAAGACATTTTCTCCAAAATCTGGGCCTCCGACTAGTCTCTTGGCTTTTACTCATATTAACTTTTACATGAGAATAAATGCCAAAATTTAGTTCCACGTATAAGAGAAAATAAAGAATTTGTTTTTCTAAGCCTGGGTTGTCTTGCTTAAGGCATTATTTCCCACTTTACCCATTCTCGCATGTTCCTGATTCCACTTTTCTTTCCAGCAGAATTAAAATATAGTTTATATTTAAAACATTTCTGTTATCCATGTATCAGGTGAGGGACATCTAAGCTCATCGCATTTTCTTGCTTGGGACTGCTGCAGCAACAATCACAGTTGTGCAATTATCTCTGTGGTGAGCTAGAAGTCGCTTGGGCATATGCTCACGAGAAGAAGACCTGCGTCGTATGGTGGTGCTGTTTTTGATTTAGTTTTGTTTAAGCCCAATTTTGTTGTAGTGGCAGCGCTGGTTTTCCTATCTGCCGGCAGTAGAGAAGGGCGTCTTACCGTTGCCCTCACATGCTCACATGCGTGTATTGGAATTTGTTTTCTTGAGTGCAGCTTTCATACTGGTAGTAAGATGGAATAGCAAAGGTGCATTTAACATGCATTTCTCTTTTAGCTAGAGAAGATGAAGCAGTTATTAAATATCTCATTCTTCGTGTTTCTTCTTTTGTGACTGATCAGATAATTAACTCATTTATTAATTCGGAGTTTTGATTTTGATTGTTAGTATACCAAGGTTTGCAGTTCTTGGTGTACTCCTGAAATTAACCCCTTGTCTGAAATACAACAAAGTGTTTACTCATTCTTTGTGATGCCTTCACATTGTGCTGATAGTTTACTCTATGCAATCCCATTGGGGCTGTTTTCCCGTGCTGTTGGTGATCCATCTGGAAATGTATACCTATTCTTACATCTTGAAAGCTGGTCTTCATCACTGTTAACATTTGAGCTTTTAAATTAAGGTCTTTGCTCCATTTAGAATCTATTTTGTGCAGCGTGAAGGTTATAGATCTAATTTCACTCTTTTGGGTGTGAATATACAGAATGACTAGAATCTTTTTTTTTTTTCATCCCAGTGGATAGTTTTAACATATGTATTCAAATCTTGGATGACCATTGCTATATGGGTTTATGTCTAGGTCTCATACTACAGTGTCTTGGCCAGGTTGTTTCCATACTAGTACCAGGATCTCTATAGCACAGTTTGAAGTCAAATAATTTGATGCCCTTTGTTATGTTCTATATGCTTAGAACTATGTTGTCCATTTCTGGTCTCTTGTGTTCACATTCAGCCGTTAGGATGGTTTCCTTTGTGTGGGAGAAGGATATCATTAAAATTTCAATGGTGAGTGCTTTGAGTCAGTAGATTTTTTTTTGAGTCAGAGGACAGCTGTTTTCACAGCAGTAACTCTTCGTCCAAGAACATACAAAGTCTTCCTATTGTCTAATGTCTACAATTGAAGTTTCTCCGAGTCACAAAGTTATTTTGTAGATTCATTTCACATTCTTGGTCAGACCAATTTCCAGACTTATTTTCAAGGCTATTGTAAACAGAAACAGGCTATTTTTCTGATTTCTTTCTCAGCATGTTCATCGTCAGCGTACATAAAAGCCCCCAGTACTTCGGTAAAGAAATGCTACCCTTAAAACACTTGTTGCTGCATCCGTTTTCATCAGCTGTGAGAATAAAATTCCCAACATTAACTTAAAATTATTTAACAAAACATGTTTCTGAGTTTTTCACAGATAATTTCATAATTGCACCAAGTACCTGTACTTGGGATTATAGAATTTCTATCCATATATGGATGAAAACATGGCATAAATACTCTATGAAATACAACTCAGCTGTAAAGAAAGTGAAATCATGAACTTACAGGTAAATGGATGGAAAAACAAAACTGAAATGTTCTCTCATACTGGAGGCTCCTAGCGTGAAATCTTAAGATGTGAGTACGAAGGCCTGTATTGACTACAGAGATCAGGGAAGTAAAAAAGGACCATTGCCAGGATAGGTTGGTTGTGAGTCAACATAAATGGGATTACCAGAGTAGAAATATTCTAATCAGAAAAATGGGGTCTCTTTAGGCAAGGGGAAATGAGGAAAATACAGAAGAAAGAGGGAAATGTGTAAAATAACAATAAGAATTCTTGGAAAAACCATGAGCATCATACTCTTGAATATTAACCATACTCCTCTATAATACATGTAACTCTATATAAATATATACACAGGGTTTTAATGGACCTTTCATATCTGGTCTAATGGTGCTTTCTCTAAGAGCCAAAGACCACCTAACCAAAATACCAATACCAGCAATGAGAAGCCCTTTTTTGAGGTATTATCCTAGGTTATTCAAGAGATTTCCCAAACTGATAGCCTATTACCATTGCCTTGATTACCCATCAGAGGTAGAAGAAACATAACTATTGAAGAAGACATCATCATCAGAAACAGAGCTCAGAGACACCTAACCAGGAACTGACATGAAAGCTTCTACCCTGAGGACTTACTTTCATGGATCAGAAGGCACCATGCAAGCTTCTAAACAAGGAATGAAACCAACAGCCATATCTACGTATGATACCTATGAACCATATCAATGATCAGCCCAGCACAATAAGCCTAAGGATGTAGCAATAACTCACTTCCCTTGGCAGCTACCAATAGCTCCTTAATTAGACGTAAGACATACTCAGAAGGACAGAGACAATGCCTGTCATTGGACACCTACTAACTAATCAGTGCTAGTGAAATCATATTATTGGAGGAAAATCGATAAGAATAAAACAGAATAATCTATAATAACCATCTAAAAATTTGGCTTTCTTTTTACCCACAGATAAGTGAAGTCTTCACTCCTTATTAAGCCTGCTTCTTTTTGCGATAAACAGAGATCATTAACAAATCAAACAAAATGCACAGTTGTAGAATCTCAGGCCCATTGAATATATGCCCAACACAGTCAACCACTTAAGGTTCATTGAATATTTCAGAAGACAAGGTGGAGAGATTCTAAGAGCCAGAGGATCAGGGAGTTTGCTGTGAGATTGTGTATCCTAGAAATACCAGAAAAAAAAAAAAGACAGCCATAGTCTCACCAACATGACTGACAAAGTGGAAGCTGAAATAGAATGATATCAATGGACATGACAAAATTGGATAGGGAAAAGACCGTAAGGCTTCAACCATACACAAAAACTATAGGGAAATGAGGAAAGCTAGAAATAAAAAAAGTGGTCTTCCCCAGGGAGGACACCAACTGGTTATCCAGTGAAAATGATTATACCTGAAAACATACATAGAGGTAGCATTACATGGACTGAGAAGATTATATTTAGGAATATAAATATATATTTATACATACATACATACATACATATACATATAAGTATGCAATAAAATATACTTAACAGGAAAGGAATGTGAAGAAAAGTAGAGAGGAGCTTATGGGAGAGTTTGGAGTGAAAAATGTAATTAAATTATAATTTCTAAAATAAAGGGGGAATAATTTAATAAAACAAATTATTGAGTTTTCATATTTTCTTTCTTTCTTTCTTTCTTTCTTTCTTTCTTTCTTTCTTTCTTTCTTTCTTTCCTTCTTTCTTTCCCCTTTTACTTTGGACCAAGTATTTACCTGTGCTTGAATATGCAGAAGTTCTACCAATATATTCTCACAAACATAAATTCCTAAACACATGTTGAACAATAACAATGACAATAAACATATCAAATTGGATGTGGGAAAGTCCATGAGGATTCACCCCCTAGACAAAGAAATACAGACAACTAAGGAATGCTGAGAATGAAGAAAAGTAAATATAGTTTTTTTTTCCCAAGGGAGAGTGCATTAGTATATTTAAATTGCTTCATCTTAAACATACCTTGATAAAACTTCAGGAGGTAATATTGAGGTTTTATTTTCCCCTTTCATATATGAGAAAAGAGCGATAACATCTTATTTCAACCAAAAAACATAAATATTTGTGGTGTTAATATGGTTTCCTATCACTGAGACTGTTTGGATTCTGTTGATAGTAATGGCATTTGGTCTCATTTTCTTATATATGTGAAAGGAAACTGTTTTACAGAGCTCACTCTCATTGCAATTCAATGTGCTCTCACTTAGCTGAAAGAGTACTTTCAAGTGCAGCTTATTCCCCACTTCCTGGGTATTCTTAACATCCCTATTCAGTCACAAACACAGACTTTAATTTGTTTTCTGTTTTAATTTATTCATTACAATATATTCACTTTGTATCAGAGCTGTGGCCCCCTCCTTCTCCTCCTAGTCACATCCACCCTCGCTCTTCAGCCCCTGCGTCCCTTCCCTAGCTCATTGATAGGGGAGGACCTCCTCCCCTTCTATCTGACCCCAACCTATCAAGTCCCATCAGGGCTGGCTACATGATCTTCCTCTGTGGCCTGGCAAAGCTGCACCCACCAGGGGCACGTAATCAAAGAGCCAGCCACTGAGTTCATGTAAAAGACAACCCATGACCCACGAGGGAACCCACTTAGAAACTGAGCAAGGGGTCTAGGTCCTAACCATGCATGATCCTTGGTTAAAGTATCAGTCTTTGCAGGCCTCCCAGGTCCCACGTTTTTTGGCTCTGTTTTTCTCCTTGAGCAGTTCCTGTCCCCTCCTGTCTTTCTATCTCCCTCTTCTTTCATAAGGTTATCTGAACTCTGCCCAAAGTTCGTTTATGAGTCTCAGTATCTCCTTTCATACTTTGATGGGTATAGTCTTTCAGAGGCCCCTGTGGAAGGTTCCTGTCCTGTTCCTTGTCTTCTCCTCCTTCCGATGTCTATCCTGTTTGCCCTTCTGAGTAACATTTCAGCCTCTTTCCTAGGGACCTCCTTGGTGTTTAGCTTCTTTAGGACTATAAATTTTAGATTTTAGTATGTTTATCCTATATTATATGGTTAATATGCACATATACCATATGGCAAACACAGACCTTTAAAGAAGAGCTACTGCTATGTGCTACTATCTTCTTATCTATTTATTTATTGGTTCTAGTTGTTTCTTTTTGAAACATTATGTTTGGATGGTATATAAAGGAAGCAGTTGTTCTAAACATATTTACAAATATGTCTTGATTTTGATCATTATTTTGCCATTAGTTTTAGTTACCTAAATGAATAAATAAGTAGATAAAGTTGTTCTAGTTGCTAATATTATGTTGTCATTTTGTTGTAAACTGGAGAATATTATAGAACACTTCATTCAGACCATGTTATAACCATAATTATGGATGTAGAAGAAAGGAGAGTTCATAGGACTCCAAAGATAAGCTTTCCAAAGTTACACAGATATAAAGTTATAATGTGCCTATAAAAATGAAACATGTGGCATGAGCTTTCTTTTTGATCTAAAGTCAAAAGAACGTTTTTCTCTTTTAAATTAAAAAACATTATTTTACGTGAATGGATTATTTGCCAGCATGTATGTTTGTACCGTATTCATGCTGTTCCCTGAGAAGTGAGAAGGGGCCTAGGATTATCTAGAACTGGAATTAGGAAATCCATTTCTCCAGTCCAAGATGCATTTTACAATAACATATTTTCTTTAATGTATAGGGACAGTTTTTTATATTAAACATTTATAATACAAAATATGTCTGTTTTTAGGAGTTGTGTGTATCCTATCTCTGACTCATCTTGTCAATTCTCTGATTTGTCACTTTGTCTGCAGTTCAATTAGATGTCACTTTCAAACATGCCTACTTTCTTCTATAAACTAATCTTATTTTCACTGTTTGGGAATAAAGGTATGTATTAAAGGTGTGTCGGCATGCCAGCCAGATCACACAGACCTAGAAGGTCTTTGGATGTGATATCTTGCTATGTTGATGAATTAAAATTCTTCTACCATTTGGGGTTCCTATGAAAGTTCCCTGGGCAAGAACTTGATTAGATGCAACCCATTTCAGACACTAGAAGTTTAAATTAGTGATGTGGCAAGGTAGGACACTGTTTTCCCCATTATTTGGTAATTTCATAGATAAACTATATATATATATATATATATATATATATATATATATAGAGAGAGAGAGAGAGAGAGAGAGAGAGAGAGAATTCTTCTACTGTATTAGGCTTCCAATGCCGCTCAGCTTTAGCTTTCTGTCCCATCTTGGCCTTGTCTTTCCACTCCCTCACTGTTTGATCATTCTTTTTCAGCTGCTTCCCATATTCATCATATTTATATCATTTCCTCTTTCTAGGAAAATCCATCCATCTACCTGTCCCTTACTCTCTACCTAACTCCTGTGGTTATATATATTGTAGCTTGCTTCCAGTAGCTTTTATTGAATGACATAAACTAAAGAAAAAGTGTAAGTAACTTCTTTTTGAATGGCATTGTGTTGCAAATAAAGTGAATAGAAAAATTTCATTAATATGTCTCTGTATTAGTGATTATCTATTGGAAAACAGCCTACACATTTATATTTGTAAAAAAAGGGCCAAAAGAATATTTTTTTTTAGATTGCTGAGTTGGAGAGTTATGATTTTATAGCAAAAGCTACAAAATGTATTAAGACAGAAACAAAATCTAAACATACATTAATATGTTGGTAAGTACCACCTGGATACAAAATTAGTTAAAAATATATTTTTATAAAATAATTTTGTCTTGAAGCAGGATCACATGCATTAAGTGTGATATTGTTACAAACAATCTGTGCACAATTTCCCAGTAACAATAATGATTATGAATGAAGCTGTTTTTGCTTCATGTTGACCTTTTCCCTCTTGACATAGACATTTCCAAGGAAAGACACCTAATTTGTTAGTAATCAGTAGTGTTCCAGTGAGGCATTCATACTATGTATGATGTAGTCCTTCATCCATACCAGTGAATTTAGCTGACCTATGTAACCAATGAAATATTGAAGAAATCATAGTACATAAATTTCCAGGATGACTTCTAACACTAATATATATTGTCAAAATCTAGGATGTAAACAATTAGTGATTTAAAACAAACAAACAAAATCCCCTCAATTAGCAGTATTTTAGTTTAGAGTGGGGACTTTTATATGCTGATTAATAAATACAGATGTTTTTGTATAAAGTTGGCATGGTGGGGGAAAAGGTCTTCCAAAAGAACCCTAAAAGCTATAGAGGCCACCACATATTTATTCTGTACTGGACTAGATGTGGTTGCTATTTACATGTTCAGCAGATATCCTAGGCAAATTAAGTCTTTGAGAAAAAAGAGATGTGTTACTTTAACATTCACTTTGGAATGGAAATGTCCACATCTGAATTCCTATCAAATTTGCCTTTCAACTTTAGAAGAGAGTTTCTGTGTAAATGTGCATTTCTAGTTGAATGGCATTTTGAAAACCTAAATATGTTATCTTTGATAAATCTAAAAAAGTATATTGCTATAAGCATTTGCCCTCACATTGCCAATTAGGATGTTCAGTATAAGCTTGAGTGAGTAAAAGCAAAAGTGGGAGTTTATTTTAACATGTCAGTTACTGTTACAGGAAGATTTGAAATCATTTCATCAACAAGACTTCGGGACATCATTGCCTTTGGTTAGTTGGATAGTTACTGTGAGCTCGTGGATTACCAAGAAAGCACAGGGTTCTGGAGACAGGGCCGTGGGTGAAGTGAAAGCTTCATAAATGTGATACACTGACTGTGACCTTTCAGAACTCACATAGTAGCTGGGTATGGAAACGCATCTCTATAATCTCAGTGCTCTCACAATGAAGCAGAGAGTGGAGGCAGGAGGGCCCTCCGAAATTTGCAGGACATCTACTCTAGGGTACAAAGACGGTATATTGTGAGAACACATACCCAAGGTTGGTATCCAAGTTCTACGGCAGGTTTATTGGTCCCTGAATTCATACATCTGAAAGCAAACAAGTGCATGCGTGCGTGCGCACGTGCACACACACACACACACACACACACACAGACACACACACATACACAGACACACTTAATTTTCAAATGTTATCACAAAGTTGGTAAGCTATCATAAAATTATTAGAAAGAAAAGTTTTAAATGTGTATTTCTCTAGCAGAGATTAAAATAGTTACAGCAAGTGATCTGGTGGTATTGACAGAGAAGATGAAACTGCGTAAATATGACCTTGCATTGCTGGAAGTTAATATTGCTACTTATTTTTTGACAAATAAAATATCTAATATTGATGTATGAACTGTCATGTCAAGCATCTTTTCCTGTATCTCCTAGTATTATATTTAAAATAGTGTGTTCTTTTTGCAATTTTAAAGTATAATCAAACTCATGGCTGGAAGTAATAATATATAAATAAAAACACAACAAAACTTGAAACAAAGAACTGGTTCTTCAAGAATAAAATAAGTAAGATTAACAAACTTAAGGATTTGTTTATAAGTCTAAATTAACTAAAGAGCTAGAGAAAGAATCCAAATAAAAGAGAGAGAGAGAGAGAGAGAGAGAGAGAGAGAGAGAAAGATGAAAACAAGCAAAGCAATATATGATGAGAAAATCTGCGGAATCATGAGGACATATTTTAAAACATATATTCCACCAGACTATAAAATCTAAAATAAATGGTTAGATTTTTCAATACATAATATAAACTAAACATAAATTAAGAACAGATAAGTATTGAAAAAAAAAACCAGATTTTGAAAAAAAAAAAAGATCAGAGAAGAAACTGTAAAAGACATATAAACCCTAGTGAAATCCAAGAAGTCATGGGTAAGATGATCAATCCTCATTTAGAAAGACAGATGGGATGTGCATTGAACGTATGACAGGAGTCTACTGAGCGCATCCGAAAGACTCTAACTAACAGTGTTTCCAAAGCAGATACAAAGACTCATGACCAAACCTTCAACATAGTACAGGGAATCATATGAAAGAAGGGGAGTTAGTCTGATGGGGAAAGGATAGGAGCTCCACAAGGACCAAATATATCTGGGCACAGGGTCTTCTCAGAGACTGTCATTCAACCAAGGACCATGTATGGATATAACCTAGAACCTCTGATCAGATGTAGCCTGCGGTAGCTCAGTAACCAATTGGTTTCCCATAGTGAGGGGAACAAGGACTATTTCTAACAGGAACTCAATGACTGGCTCTTTGGCCTCCCCACCCCCCAAGGGAGGAGCAGTCCTGTTAGGCCACAGAGGAGGGCTTTGCAGCCAGTCCTGAAGATACCTGATAAAACAGGATCAGATGAATGGGGAGGAGGTCCCCCCTATCAGTGGACTTGAAAAGGGGCAGGATGGAAAGGAAGGAGGGTGGGATTGGGAGGGAATGAGGGAGCGGGACACGGCTGGGATTCAGAGTTAATAAATTGTAACTGATAAGAAAAAAATAAAATTAAATTAAAAAAAAAAGAAAAAAAAGAATAAAAAAAAGTTTCCTTAACCCTCTTCCCCACAAAAACTGTGGAGGGCCTCATGATTTTACTGCAGAAATCTACCAGAGTTTCAAAGAAGGGTTAATGCCAATACATTTTCAATTTATTCCACAAAATAGAAACAGAAACAACATTGCTTGATTAATTTTATGAATATAAAGTTACTCTGATACCCAAACACATAAAGGTTTAACAAAGAGTGGGAAGTGCAACCTTATTTCCTTCATAAATGCGGATATAGAGTGCAGGGAATCTTAGCAAAGAAGTGGGAAATAGTGAGATCTGGAGAGGACAGGAACTCCACAAGGAGAGCAACAGAACCAAAAAAATCTACACACAAGGGTCTTTCCTGAGACTGATACTCCAACCAAGGACCATGCATGGAGATAACCTAAGACCCTTGCACAAATGTAGCCCATGGCAGTTCAGTATCCAAGTGGGTTCCATTGTAATAGGAACAGGGACTGTCTGTGACATGAACTGATTGGCCTGCTCTTTGACCACCTCCCTCTGAGAGGGAAGCAACATTACCAGGCCACAGAAGAAGACAATGAAGCCACTCCTGATGAGACCTAATAGACTAGGATCAGAAGGAAGGAAAAGAAGACCTCCCCTATCAGTGGACTTGGGGAGGGGCATGCATGCAGACGGTGGAGGAAGGTAGGGATTGGGACAGGAGGATGGAGGGAACCACGGGGTGGGGTACAAAATGGATAAAGTGTAATTAGTAAAGAATCACAAGGAGAGCAACAGAACAAGAAAATTTGAACACAGGGAACTTCCCAGAGACTCATACTCCAACCAAGGACTATTCATGGAGATAACCTAGAACCCCTGCACAGGTGTAGCCCATGGCAGTTCAGTGTCCAAGTGGGTTACATAGTAATGGGAAGAGGGACTGCCTCAGACATAATCTGATTGGCCTGCTCGTTGATCACTTCCCCCTGAGGGGGGAGCAGCCTTACCAGGCCTCAGTAGAGGACAATGCAGTCACTTTTGATGAGAACTGATAGACTAAGATCAGAAAGGAGAGGAGAATCTCCCCTATCAGTGGACTTGGGGAGTGGCATGCATGCAGAAACAGGAGGGAGGGTGGGATGGGGAGGGGAGGAGGGAGG
Source organism: Psammomys obesus (assembly GCF_907164565.1). Lineage (NCBI taxonomy): Eukaryota > Metazoa > Chordata > Mammalia > Rodentia > Muridae > Psammomys > Psammomys obesus. The sequence continues at coordinate 14,464,701 of NW_026596134.1, read as the reverse complement.
GGCTTATGGGGGGATACAAAATGAATAAAGTGTAATTAATAACAAATTTAAAAAAATCTCAATGAGATAGTTGCACTAATCTGTAGATGGCTTTTGGCAGGATGATCATTTTTACTATGTTAATCCTACCAATCCATAAACACAGGAGCTCTCCACCCTCCACATACAATGGTAGTTTTAAAAGACCTATAGACTAGGATCAGAAAGAAGGAGAAGAAAATCTCTCCTATCAGTGGACTTAGGGAGGGGCATGCATGGAGAAACGGAGGGAAGGAAGGATTGGGAAGGGAGAAAGGAGAGAGCTACAGGGGGTATATAAAGTGAATAAAGTGTAATTAATAAAAAATAATAATAAAATATAAAATAAATAAATAAATTCCAGGGACTGAGGGAGGTATCACCACCACCCTGATTTCAAGTTGTACTACATTGCACTAATAATAAAATTTTATTGGCACAAATACAGTCATGTTGGTAAGTGGAATCTAACTGAAGACCCAACATAAATTTACACAGCTATGGGACACCAGACTTTGATAAAGAAACTAGAATTATGCTGTGGGGAAAAAGACAGCATCTTCAAAAAATGTTGTTGCTCCAACAGCACAGGTGCATGTAGAAGAATGTAAACAGATTCATACTTATACTCCTATAGAAAACTCAACTCCAAAATAGACCAAAGACTTTGGCAGAAGACTAGATACATTGAACCTGATATAAGAAAAAGTGAAAAATAACTTTGAACACATTGACACAAGAAGTCTTTCTTGTTAGCCCAGGCACTAATATCAATAATTAGTTACTAAGGCCTCATGAAACTGAAAAGTTTCAGCACAGCAAAGACACCATCATTGGCACAAAGTGGCAGCTTATAGAATGGGAAAATATTTTTACAAACTACACATCTGAGAGAGGGCTAATATAGAAAATATGATTTTAAAAAATCAAGAAAACTAGCCCATCAGTCCTTATCAGGACTGGCTGAATAGTCCTTCTTTGTGGCCTGGTAAAGCAGCTGCCCCATCAAGGGGAGGTGATCTATTAAAAAAACAACCCTATTAAAAATAGGGTACAGGTTCCTAGGTTGTTTCCTGTTTTCTTCTTCTTCTGATGTCCATCCTCTTTGCCTTTCAGGATGGGGATTGAGCGTTTTAGTCAGGGTCCTCTCTCTTGATTAGTTTCTTTAGATGTACAGATTTTAGTAGGTTTATCCTATGTTATATGTCTATATGAGTGAGTATATTACCAGGCCACAGATGATGACAATGCAGCCACTCCTGATGTGATCTGATAGACTAAGATCAGTGGACTTGGGCAGGGGCATGCATGAAGAAGGGAGAGGGAGGGTGGGACTGGAAGGGGAGGAGGGAGGGGCTTATAGAGGGGAACAAAGTGAATAAAGTGTAACTAATAAAATTAAAAGAACTGAAAAAATAGGGTACAGATCTGAGCAAAGAATTATTAAATATTATCATAAGTAGAAGAGAAACACAAACATTTTAAACATCTTTAGTCATCAGAGAAATGCAAAAATGAGAGTACTTTGATGTTCCTTCTGCACCTGTCAAAATGACAAAGATCAATTGTTGGTGGGAGTGCAAACTTTTACAGCCACTGTGGAAATGAACAGTCTCAGGAAGAGATGGGAATTGATTTATCTCAACCTCCAATTATTCTATCCTTGAACATATCTTAAGGATCCTTTATCAAACCACAGAGACACTTGTTCAACCATGTTCATTGCTGCTCAAGCGAACCCTGCAGAAGCCAAGGCCAAAATTATGCAAGAGCCAGAGAGGATGGAAGACACCAAGGAAACAAGGCTCTCTAAGTCAAGAAGCTCAACACACATAGAAAGTCACAGAAAAAGAGGCAGCATACACAGGGCCCACACAAGTCTGTAACAGATAAGGTCCTAGAGCTAAAAAGAGAATACACGTCTTTATCACTAACCAAGAAGCTATCTTCAATTGATAACTACTTGCTAATATAATTTTTATTCTCTAAGGAAGTAGTTTTTTATTTTGGATGTATTTATTTGTTTATATTTTTATGCCTATATTTAACCTACATGTTTTTTTTTTGTATATATACTATAGCTTCAAGTTTGTTGTTTCTAAAACTTAGTTGGTCTTATTCAGTGAAGTAAGTGTTTTATATAGTCACAATATTTTTAGATGTTTTTGTTTGTAGTTTCAGATTAGTCTATGAATAACTTTTAAACACGTTTAAATATAAAACAAATGTTCTATAGAGCATTAAATAGTGCATTATTTTGCTTGGTCGTCCTGCCTACAATGATTTCATCCCATTACGGAGGATGCTTACCTTGTGCCTGATGGGGAGCTTTAGAGTAATGAGTGCTATAACTAGATATGGCCAAGATCAGGGCATTCGCACTCCAAGAGGCTGCCTGATGAATCTGAGATGAGATAAGCATAGTCTTCCATACAGATTTAATCAGAAAATACCAACTAGCTCCATGCATGCTTTCGGTGGCATTGCCTAAAGCTTAACCAGTAATTGAAAAGATGCAAGTCTTTAAGGTTTAACTTTAGGACACAATATGAGTGGGGGTAAGATTTTCCCAGAGAATAGCACACATCAGTCCTCCTTCGTTAACTTTCTTAGCTAATGCTGCCTTAATTTGAAAAACCAGTCAATATTCATATATGTAATATATCTGTGTGGTCTGTGTGTATCAAATAATATAATATATATCAACATCAAATAAAATTCATATGTGTATATTGGTAGCTACTTTATACCTTTTTGGTTTCTCCTAAATTTTCTGCTGTTTACCTTCATATGTCCCATTTCTTTGACTTAACTACAAAGCACCAAAGCCTGAGGCCTATACTTTGTGGTGTAAATTCAGTGACTATTTGGAGACAATGGTGCATACACAGCTTATGGTTTAGGTTTACAGGACAGTGTCAAATACAACTGCTTTTAGAAAACTCTGATCCCCCTCCCAATGAGAAAGATCTTCTTAGCTTCATACTACTTCAGCCTTGCGCGGCATCAGAACACATTCATTATATCCCTTTGCTCTTTATGTTGATATAAAAAATGAGAGCAATGTGCTTACTAGACAAGAACTCGGCCATGACATGAATCTCTAACATCTTGTTTGTTGCCCCAGTATCCCGGAAATACAGGAAAACATATCCATTCTTATTGAACTTTAATACAGGACACAGACAAACACAAATAAAACTCTGAGTAGGTTTTTCCATTTATATTATAAGTGGAGACATTTTTCTTCTTTCAGAGCCAGCCACTGTAATTATTCCACAAACCAAATTCTAACAAAATGCCCTTTTCTTTTGTTATATTTTATTTCATTTATATTGTTGTGTATTTTTTCCTTTCCCCAAACAGCAGTCCTGTGTTACTCTAACCTCCGCCATGCAGTGTGGTGGATGTTAGCAGAATATCTAAAGTCCCTGTGTTGTTGATCCACTACTCTGAAGTCAACAAATGAATAAACAAAACAAAGGAGCAACAACAACAGAATGTGAAACAGTATCCACAAAGGCATTCTAGACTCTCCTAGGAAGAGTCCATAATGAATGCTCTCTTTACTCACTGAGCAAATATCTTTACAGAAAACAGGGATACCACTTAGTTTGTTATATGTAACTGTATTGAAAAATACATTGTTTCACATTCTCTCATATTTGTTGCAATTAGCTGGTGTGTTGGGATAATCTAAACTGAAAGAAAGTTCTTCTGTAATCTGTGATTTAGTTTTTAAATATCAGTAAATTTTAATTGTCTTTTGTAGTTGTTCCTGTGAGTTTTTAAACAGATGTTACTTTTCTATGGCTATTAGCTAAAATTTCTGTTATTTGCTCTGTTCAGAGAGCCACCACTCTCTGAAAGCAAAAGTGGAATTAGGTATTAATACTATTGACTTTTTGCACATAAACATGGGGATAAAATCATCTGCAGATTTAACTTGAGGAAACAATTTTCCCCCCTCCGGGCATTCTGGCATTTTGGCAGGGAGCTTGAGTTGCTTTTTCCTCTAGTCTTTTGGCTGCTGTCCCCAGGGCTCAGGGCAGGGACTATCCATTAAGATCAGATGCAGGCAATCATGATCAATTTCCTGCAAGTGTGGAAGGACGGGGCACTTGCAATGCCTGGCATCATATATTTTGTTCGGTTTCAATGGGTGGTGTTTTTCTACCATAATAACAGTTGGAATCCAACTATGTAGGGTCTGAGAGGGGGGAGAAAGAAAATAAAACTCCTCTTATGTATAAAAAAAATATTCCCAATTTGTTTGGTTTCTTTGTGCTACATGCATGTGATGAAAGCAAAGGGAAGCTAAGCACAATGACTTGATGATGAAAATCTGAAAAAAAAAAAAGTCCTTTTATTTCAAATGACAGAATATAGTGTTTTCCAGAGAGGTCAGCCTCCAGAAGTTCCCAAATCACCTTTAACTGTTTTCTTGGTTGCTGGCTTCAAATCTCAGCTATGAAAAAGGCACTTTCATTTTTATTGGCATTCAATTTATTTGAGGCTGGAAGGACACCTGGTACATTGGCAAGCTGTGTACTGAAAGCAAAAGAAAATCAGGTAAGATCTCGCTCTCTCTCATTTCCTTCCTTTATTCCTTCCTCCCTCCCTTTTCCTCCCCTCTCTGCCCTGTCTCCCTCTTCTCTTCTTCCTTTTCCTTCCCTCCCTCTTCATTTCCTCCTCAGTACCCTCTTCCTCACTTTCATCTCGTCATCTTCCACTTTCCTTCCCTTACTCAGACATATGTGTTTTTTACCGATAAAAATAAGAATGATGGCTTTAAAATGTATTTTCTGTAAAATAAAGTACTTCAAAATTCTGTGCTATTTTATTTTCCTATTCCTTTCATAAATTATTCCTGAGACATACAACTTTGAATTAACATATTAAAATGTGTGACATGAAGAATATTCTTTCTGTTATGACAATGTTCCATGGAAATGTCTTCATTGTGTTATTCAATTCTTCAGATACTTCATCCTATGGAAGAGCAGCCTGAGAAAAAGCATCTTTTTTTATACAGTGATTATTGTATTAAATGAAGTTTCATCCTCACTTGCAAAAAACTTTCCCTGCACACTTCATTCACCCACCGTCACTGTCTTTATCTCAGACTTTACAGTAAAACATTCTTCAGTGACTGTGATGATAGTTATTAAAGCCACAGTGAGTAATAATTCTCATCACCAAGCTCAGCTTGACCTTACGGCAGTGGCTGTGTTGGTTACTCTGGAACGTGGTAGGGACACATCTCCTTGCAGTTGCTGGAAAGTCTCAAAATTAGATGCACGAGGGCTTTCATTGTTTAGTTGCCTTAGTAGTTGAGCATAAAGAACACTTGGAAAAAGTATCTAGAATCCCATACCCAAATAATGACCAGATGGTTGACTCAGGTGGCCCTACTTTGCCACCTTTATGTGCAAGTAGCACAGTCAGCTACTGGGGAATCCTAATCTACAGAATTATGGGAATGTAACCATTTACTTTGCAGCATATTTATATTACCCAGGCATTTCTGGCATATCCTCAACAGTTGTCTACATCGCTAAACAATTGTGGAGGGCCAATCCCTCTTCATCCCACATATCTTTTTATCTAGGGTGTTTGACTTAATACATGTCTTTCCATGCCACCAAAACAAAATCGTCTCTCTTTCTCTAGATCTGCAGGACCCCATGGATTCTTAATAAATCCATGTCAATCTCCTGCTACATTCAGGCCATAAATTAGCCACAGAACTTGTGTTTCACCTATCCTTGAATTTAAAAAATGCTGTTGGCATGAACATGAGCAAGTGTCATCTTCACTGAAAGGAAGATTCAGTTTTCTGTTTCACCAGAAAAACAAAAACAAAAGCAAACAAACAAACAAACAAACAAAAACCAGTTCTAAAATGTCCTAGAAAAATTTTTATATGAGACAAATAAAGAAAATGACTTGAATTTTTAAATGCTTTGAAGATTAATGCTTTGCTAATGTTTGGAGTTTGTCAGTTCAGTAAAACTCAATTAGATTTTGCATGCAGTGCCCCTAAAACTCATAAAAATAATGTACTATCTCCGTGATAATTCAGAAGGTGAAATAGATACAACAAGAAATAATAATAATAACAATAATAATAAAACAGGATTGGGTGATAGAAATGGTAAAGCTAAGCATTATGGTATGTTTTCTTCTCATCACACATTTAAAGCACATAGGCAACTTTTCAAATCAACTTTGTGTCATTTTTATGATAGTGACTACACTGTTCCTTTCTTTTTGCAATTTGATAGATATTCTTATTGATTAGTGATTGGAAATCAGGTCTATAAAAATCTTAGTTAGCCTAAGAAATAGTGTTTGCATTTAAATAAAACAAAGGAAGTAAAACCTGTATTAATAATTAACTAAACTATGAAGCTATGAATATTGACACACTGTTTAAACGGGTAGAAATTACAAAAATGACATTGTATTTATGACAAAATGAATGAACCCATGGATAATTCTGAACTTTTTTTTTTAGTTTGAAATCCTTAAAATAGCATTAATTTTTTTTTGAATTTTAATTTTTTTCTTATCAGTTACATTTTATTAACTCTGTATCCCAGCCTTGTCCTGATCCCTCATTCCCTCCCAGTCCCTCCCTCCCTCCCTCATCTCCACCGTGCCCCTTTCCAAGTCCACTGATAGGGGGGACCTCCTCCCCATTCATCTGATCCTGTTTTATCAGGTATCTTCAGGACTGGCTGCAAAGCCCTCCTCTGTGGCCTAACAGGACTGCTCCTCCCTTGGGGGGTGGGGAGGCCAAAGAGACAGTCATTGAGTTCCTGTTAGAAATAGTCCTTGTTCCCCTCACTATGGAAAACCAATTGATTACTGAGCTACCACAGGCTACATCTGAGCTGAGGTAGCTAGGCTATATTCATACATGGTCCTTGGTTTAATGCCAGTCTCAGAAAAGACCCTGTGCCCAGATATATTTGGTCCTTGTGGAGCTCCTATCCTTTCCCCATCAGACTAACTCCCCTTCTTTCTTATGATTCCCTGTACTCTGCCAAAGGTTTGGTCATGAGTCTTTGCTTTGAAAACACTGCTAGTTAGAGTATTTCAAATGTGCTAAGTAGACTCCTGTCATACGTTCAATGCACATCCCATCTGTCTTTCTAAACGAGGATTGATCATCTTACCCCATGTCCGCTCTCTTGATTATCTTTTTTAGGTGTACAGATTTCATTATGTTTATCGTATCTTAAAAATACGCTCAATCCCCATCCTGAAAGGCAAAGAGGAAGGACATCAGAAGAAGAAAACAGGAAACAACCTAGGAACCTGCCACAGGGAGCCTCTGAAAGGCTCTGCCCTGCAGACTATCAAAGCAGACGCTGAGACTTATGGCCAACTGTTAGGCAGAGTGCATGGAATCTTATGTAAGAAGTGGGAAATAGTAAGATCTGGAGAGGACAGGAACTCCACAAGGAGAGCAACAGAACAAGAAAATTTGAACACAGGGGTCTTCCCAGAGACTCATACTCCAACCAAGTACCAGGCATGGCGATAACCTAGAACCCCTGCACAGATGTAGCCCATGGCAGTTTAGTGTCCAAGTGGGTTACATAGTAATGGGAAGAGAGACTGCCTCTGACATACTCTGATTGGCTTGCTCTTTGATCTCCTCCCCCTGAGGGTAAGCAGCCTTACTAAGCCACAGAAGATGACAATGCAGCTACTCCTGATGTGATCTGATAGACTAAGATCAGAAGGAAGGAGAGGAGGACCTCCCCTATCAGTGGACTTGGGGAGGGACATGCGTGAAAAAGGGGAGGGAGGGCGAGGGCGGGACCAGGAGGAGAGGAGGGAGGGGCTTATGGGTGGATACAAAGTGAATAAAGTGTAATTAATAAAAAAAAATTTAAATGAAGCACAAAAACAAAACAAAAAATATATTTTATTTTTATATTATTATTATTATTATTATTAGTTTGTTTGTATTTCTATATATTTATAAGTTATTCACTTTATATCCAGTGGAAAAAAATATATATAATATATCCTCCCTGGTCTCCTCCCATCCCACCCTTTCTTCTTCTTCTCCCTTCTCCCCTCTCCCCTAGACCACTGAAAGTGGAAGCCCTCCTTCCCTACCAGAACATTCTACCCAACAGAGATTATTATTTGGCTTTTTGAGACAGGGTTTCCCTGTTTCTCTGTTTAGCCATTGTTCTGGACTTGCTATATAGATATGTTAGCCTCACACTCAGAGAGATCCACCTGCCTCTTCCTCTTTGAGTGCTGGGATTACAGATGTCTGTCACAATTGCTGGTGGTAGTTTTGCTCTTAATTCTACCCCTATATGAACTTTCTACTCATTAAATATTGTGGACTTTTAGCTTCTCTCTTTCATTTAAAAAAATAAAATAAAGCACAAGGGATTCACACTGATTTTTTTGGAAATGTCAAGTAATTAAATACCCGATTAATAATATAAAGCTAGTTACTCATGTTTGTGGTCTCTGGCACTTGATTCTCACATGGCTTGTTTTGAAGGTATTTATGGATTAATTCAACCTCTTAGCCAAGACAGACATAATGCAATGCTCCCCAGAGTAGCCCTTGGACAATTTTGTCCCCACAGTATTACTATAGCATTGCTGAATCTGTTTCTTAATTCACAGTTTAGAGGACAATTTTTCCCTCGCTCTAACTAGGCTAAAATATGTCTAAAGAAAGCAGTACTAACATATTTAATCTCAATTAGGATCTTTTAATCTTATTCAGTGTGTGAACACCTTAACAGAAGAGTTCCCCAATTCAAGGTACAAGTAGGATGTTTTCATAGCAAGATTATCGTCTCATTTGATTCTCTTGCATTTAAATAAAATGTGTTTTTTTTTCTTCATTGAAATATTTTTTTCTTTTTTTATTTTATTTTTTTTCTGTACCCCAGCCGTGTCCCGATCCCTCATTCCCTCCCAGTCCCTCCCTCCCTACCTCCTCTCCACCGTGCCCCTTGCCAAGTCCACTTTAGGGGGGACCTCCTCCCCATTCATCTGATCCTGTTTTATCAGGTATCTTCAGGACTGGATGCAAAGCTCTCCTCTGTGGCCTAACAGGACTGCTCCTCCTTTCAACAAACTGTACTAACCCCACTCCATCCTCTCCAATTCTTTCCATACCTGCCACCACTTCTCCTTCTTAGTTCATTTACTCTTTTATTAAATTGCTGAATCCATTCCATGCTACCAGTATGTGATTAGTGATAGAGTTATAAATTGGAAAATAGGAAACTTACTAGGGACCAACATTCCCAGAGAAATCTTCTTCCCTCAGTGAACATCAGCTGCCAGTAGTTCATTGCCTATGTTTGGGGTGGACTTAATGAGTCACTACTTTGCTCATGTCAACACTTGGGTTGCAGGGATTGTGCATGCAGCAGCAACAGTCTCTGAAACTTCTTTTGCACAACCACAATGTCATGTCAGGAAAAGAAATAAAGCTATTTTTAGATGGTATAATTTAACCATTTCTTCTTTTTTAAAGTTCTACAATGAAACATCTTTTTGAATGGTTTCATGGCCATCTGTTAGCCTCTTTTCAGTTGTCATGAATGTGAGTGAATACGCAGGCTGCAGCCATACGAAGCAGTAGAACAGGGCTGCTACCTGCCACTCATGCCTTTGAAACTGGTCTACAAGTTTTAGTTTTGATTCTCACAATTAATATCTTCTGTTTTTGTGCTCACCAAATCAATTTATAATTTCTACTCCAGGTTGTGATTTGGGTTTGGAGAACTTTCCTGCCCCAACTCTGGAGTGACTATCACTAGCCCTGTTACAGAACTGGAGAAAACCATCATTCTCTACTACATCATAGTGAAGTACAAAGTGTAGCTGTGTGTTTGTAATTTGCAAAGATTGAGTACTAAAAGTTCTCTGCAAAAATTAGGGGAGACGAATGGTTTATTTTTAAACTCACTAAAAGACAAACATATAAGCAAGAAGATTTGGAATGGACCTTTTTATTACTTTAATAACATTTGTTAAGTAAAATTGACAATGAAGATACTAAAAAATTAATTATAATAGTAACCTCCCCAAATGGGCTTCATATTCTTTAATGTACTTTTAAGCTCTTCACTTCAATTTGTCACCAGTATTAGCATTGGTTTATAAAACTGTGATACATACTAGTATCACAGTATGAATATTACTAGTTAAGAAAAATAATATTATGAAATTTACAGGTAAGTGAAAGAAGCTGGAAAACTTTTTCTGAATGAGTTAGAGGCAGGCCAAGAAAGGGAAATATCACATAATTCCTGTTATTTGTGGATATTATTCCAGAATTTTCAAATATGTGTGATGTGTTTGAAATACCCTCAGAGGTCAAAAGAGCTTCCCAGAAAGAGAGATAGAACTTAGAGTTAAAGACGTACTTAAGGAAAAAAAATGCAATGGAAAATCTTAAGTTGGGGTAGAGGAGAGGAGAGCAGGATAGAGGACACAACACTTTTTCTACTCTTAGAATTAATCCAAATTTACTTGATTTTGTTTCAAATCAAAAAGGACATGGGTTCTTTTTTTTTTTTTAATAAAACTTTTAATACTATGTCATCCTGATTCTTGTAATGAGGACAGGCTGGTTTAAATGTTGATGGGAATGCAAACTTGTACGACCATTTTTGAAATCAATTTGGTGGTTTGTTGGGAAATTGAGAATAGTTCTACCCAGGTATAGCACTCCTGGGCATATACTCAAAAGTCCACCACACCACAAGGACACTTGCTGAGTTATGTTCATAGCAGTTTATTCATACTAGTCAGAAACTGGAAACAACCTAGATGCCCAACAACCAAAGAACAGATTAAAACAAAACTGTAGTATATTTACACAATGGAATATTTACTCAGCTGTTAAAAACATAGACATCATGAAATTTGTAGGCAGATGGACTGAACTAGAAGAACAAAACAAACAAACAAAACCATAGTGAGTGAGGTAACATGGACCCAGAAAGACATACATACCATGTCCTCACTTATAAGTGGATATTAGACATAACGTACAGGTTAACCAGCCCAAATCCACAGACCCATAAAGGTTACGTAACAACAAGGGCCCAAGAGAGAATGTTTGAACCTCACTGAAAAGTAGAAATAAAATAGTCATGTGGGAGCGGGGGGGGGGGGGGGGTTAGAGGCAGGAAACAGGAGGGCAGGGGGGAAGGGGGAAGAACAGAAAGGATTAAGCATGGGGAGAACAGAGGGAGAGAGAACTGGGAGGGAGAACTGGAACCCAAGGAGGGGCACCTCTGAGGGACAAGGGAAACTCCCAGGAATCAAAGAAGGTGACTGTGGTTAAGACTCCTAGCAATAGGGGATATGGAACCTGAAGCAGCCTGTAACCAGGAAAGACTGTTAATGGAGGGATGGGGACACCGATCTTTGACCCACAATTTGCCCTCCATACAACATGCACAGGGTTAAGGATGGCAAAGCAGAAGTTGAGGAAAGGGCAAACCAGTGACCATCCCTACCTGAGACCCATGACATGTGACTGAGCTCACCCCTGCCACTAGTAACAAAGTTCTTCTATGCTTGCAGACAGGAGCTTAGAATAACTGTCCTCTGAGAGGCTTTGCCCAGCAGCTGATGATAAGAGATGCAGAGATTCTCAGTCAGACATTAGATAGAGCTCTGTAAATCTTGTGGAAGAGATGGTTGAAGGAGTCAGAGTGGTGAAGGACAGGACAAGAAAACCTACAGAATTAACTAACCAACTAACCTGGGCCTGCAAAACCCCAACCACCAACCAAAGAGAACGGTTGGGATGGGACTAGGTCCCCTACATAGAGGTAACAGAAGTGTAGCTCGGTCTTCACCATGGAGCACTTAATAGCAGGAACAGAGCTATCTCTCATTTTGTGCCTACATTTAGATCCATCTCCCTTAACTGGATGACCTTGTATAACTTCAATAGGAGAAGATACGGCTAGTCCTACTCCAACTTGATATGCCAAGATAGATTGATATCCTTGGGAGACCTGTCTGTCACAGAGGAGAAAGAAATGGGGAGATGGGAAGAGAGGATGAGAAGGAGAGGGATAGGAAGGGGAGGAGGGAGAGGAAGCTGTGATCAGGAGGTAAAGTAAATAAACAAAATAATCAAAAAGCTTTTCAAAAAAGAAATCTTTATTTGAATCACAGGAAATCATATCTATTCTCTCTGCAGTAGCTCAACTGAGATTGCTTGTTTAGTTCACTGAAAAGCTTAATATATTTTTCTCTTTCAGGTTACTAGGTAAAGCACAACAATGAGGCATAATTTCAAGAATCGTCCCTTTGTTGTTAATGTGAATTTCAAAGTCAACTGTTTTTGTTAAATACGGCACCTCTAGTTTTTCTGCTCAGACAGTCATACAAAGACATGTTGTTCACTCTAGATTCCTTGAATTTAGTGCTACGCATCCCTTAATCACGAATTTAGCACCATTAGTGTTCAAGAGCTTTCATCTGGAAATTCTGTTTACTTTGATTTACTATATTTTAACCATATTATAAATGTGGCATATTTAAGGAAGGAAAAGCAACCTCTCTCTCTCTCTCTCTCTCTCTCTCTGTGTGTGTGTGTGTATCTGTCTGTATGTGTGTATTTGTGTCTTGACCACAAAGAGTATTTACAGGAAAAAAAAAAACAAAGATAATGGAGAAATTTAATTGAGTAAACAATAAATCTTAGATACAAGAAAGATCAAATAAATATAACCTGTATTTTTTTAAAAGGAACATAGAGATTGACTAGTAGGGAAAGTTACAAGATATAAAATATTAAATTCCATTATAAATCTATCTAGAAAAATGCTTGTTATAATTCACACTTCTAGTAGAATGTGAACTTCAGCTCATAGAGACTTTGTGGGTTTGGAGAAAATAAGCTTTCTGTTGAGAATAGTGGGAAATACATTCCTCCATTGCAGTTTTCTTCTGGGAGATTGTGAGAAATAATTTGAGATTGACAGACCCCAGGCAGGAAGATATATGGTGAAAGACATTGTTAAAACTACAGTGAAGGAATATTTAGCATGTGGTAGGTAAAACTAGTTTCCACATGAGCAGATGTTTTGGGATTAGATCAAACGTTAATAATAACAATAATATTATATATATATATATATTTTACAATACCAGGGATGTCCAGAGAAAGACAGGTTAGCATTCAATTTTTAACTGTTTCCTGATACTTGCTCTTTCTATGGTTCCTAAATTTTGCCTAAATGATAAGGAGCCTTTGGTATTATTATAATAGTGACCTGTTGTCCTATTAGCAAGATAAAGCATTGGCTGTGTGGGTGATGGAACTTAGGAAAGGATAAAACAACCACAGTGTTTGAGCAGCTGAAAGGAGGTAGAAAAGCTAACAGAAAAAAAAAAAAAAAAAAAAGGATGCGATAAGAAAAATCCAAAGCATCATGTTGGATGTCTGAAACCTAACTTTCATCACATGGTCAGAGATTTTGGGGTACAGCCTCTCAACATATTTTTCAACATTATTAATTTTTTTTTTCTGGCGGGAGAAAAGTAGTATGTTGCATGGGGACAAGCTTTATTATTTTAGGAATTGTTCACAAATGAGATAAAATGCCTTAGTTGCTTTATGTTTCTTAGGTTGTAAATGCACTGAAGAATCTATGATCATTTACCTTCTTATAATTGTTCAACAAAGTTTCACACAACGTTCAATACCCATTGCATTTGCTCATGAACTTAGAGAGTTATAAGAAATTTTAAGATGTTATAATATCACCTATAATAAAACATTAAGAACAGTTTAAGGTAAAAGATTTGTGGTTAGATGGGGTTTTGGTCCTATGTGAGAACTTAAAAATTTTACTTTGTTAAATGGGTATAGTATTAAACTGACATCTAAAGACTTAGCGCTATGCCCATATATTGATGTATCTCCCAACTCTCATAAGAGAACCTTCTAATTTCATTACATGGTGTTTAACAGCGAGATCCACAATTGGTCAAATTAGGGGAATACAATGCTCAGGCATAAGTAGGACATCTATATCACACCTTGTTCTCCCACATTCCAGCAACCATTGTGGAAAAGGGAGCAGGAAGGATGTAAGAGCCAGAAGCAATAGATGACTATAAGGAAACAGTCTTTAAGACTCATAAGGCAGCTGCCCTAGTGAACTCACATCAAGCACCTGAGTAAGCCAAGCTAGATCAAATTCCAGCATGGGGGTCAGGGAACAGAACCCAACATTCCATCATAAGCCAAGGAGCTTTAGGGATACTTATTAATTAAAATAAAAATGACCCCAAGATTCCATCTCACACACCCCAGAATGGCTAAGATAAAAAAAACTCAAAGGACAGATCATGCTGGTGAAGATTTGGGAAAAAAAAGGGGGGGGGGAACTTTTCTGTTTCTGGTAAGAGTGCAAACTTTGGAAACCAATCTGGTGCTTTCTTAGGAAACTGAGAATATTTATACCTCAAGACCCAGCTATAACTCTGCTGGATATATACCCAAAAGATGCTTCACCATACCACAAGGACTCTTGCTCAACTATGTTTATAGCAGCTTTATTCATAATAGCCAAAATCTAGAAACAACCCAGATTACCCTTGACTGAAGAATAGATAAAGAAAATGTAGTACATTTATGCAATTGGATATCATTCAGCTATCTAAAACAATGAAATCTTGAAATTTTAAAACAAATGGATGAAACTAGAAAATATTGTCCTGAGTGAGGTAAGCCAAACCCAGAAAGAAAGACATGGAATGCACTTACTTATAAGTAAATATTAGCCACCTACTACAGGATAATCATACTAAAATTCACATAACCAAAGAGGATAAGTAGTAGCAAGATGTGCCAAAGGGAAGATGTTAATATCTCACTTAGGAGGGGAAATAGAATAGACTTTTGAAGTGGGTGAAGAGAGGGACCTGGGTAGGGGATGGTATGTGTTAGGAAACTAAGGTGAGGATCAGATGTGGCGAGAGTGGGAGCTGGAAGTGAGAGAGCTGGGAGAGAGAAAGGGAACTGAGGATGTCATCTCTCAGACAAGCTGAAGACCTCCAACAGCTTAGGTTCCTGAGAGAAAATGGGGATGACTCTATCTGAGACTCTTAGCATCAGGGCACATGGAGACTTAAGTGGGCATCTTCTAGTCAAGGTAGGACTCCTAGTGGAGGGAGAGGAACACTAACCCATCCACAAAACCTTCAACCCAAAATTTACCCTGTCTACAAGAAGTGCAGGGAGGAAGAGAGAACAGAGATTGAGGGAATGTTCAACCAATGACTGGCCCAACCTCAGACCTACCCCGTGATAGAAATCCAACCCCAGACACTATTAACAATACTATGCTAAGCTTCCAGCGAGGAGCCTAGCATAACTGCCCTCTGAGAGCCTCCATCTAGCAGCAGATCTAAACAGATACTGATACTCACAGCCAAACATGGGGCAGAGCTCTGGAAGCCTTGTGAAAGTGAGAGATGGTGGGATGGAAGGACAGAGAGGAGACAAAAATTCCACAAGAAGACCAACTGAATCAACTAACCTAGGCCCATGGGGACTTACAGAGGCTGAAGCATCAACCAAAGAGCATGAATGGTCTGAACCTAGGCACCCTATATGTAGAACTTAAGAGCAGCTTGGTCTTCATGGAGGTCCCCTAGCAAGTGAATTGGGGTTGTTTCTGACATGGACTTTGTTGCCTGCTAATGTATCCCTTTCCCCTAGTGGGGTTGCCTTGCTCAGCCTCAGTGGAGGAGGATACGATTAGTTCTGATGAGACTTGGTGTGCTGCTGTGGGATGATGCAGGCATGGGGCTTTCCTTTTCTGAGAATAAGGGGAGTGGGGAAAGGGAGAAGAGGGCAGAAGGGTGGAACCAGGCAAAAATAAGAGAGGAGGGCTGCAGTAGGGAAGTAAGGTGAATAAATAAATAAACTTAATTAAGAGGGAAAAAAAAAGCCAGAAACTGGAAAAAATAGAGAGAGAAGGAGAAAAAAATGCAGATAAATGAATGGAACTAGAAAACACCCTCCTGAGTGGAGTAACAAAAACCCAAAAAGACAGCCATGGTATGGTTTCACTTATAAGTGGATATTAGCCCTAAAGTACAGGATAACCATGCTACAGTCCACAGACCCAACGAAGCTAAGATATAAGGAGGGCTCAAGAGAGGATGCTTGAATCTCACTCCAAAGGAGAAATAATATAGGAATTGGAGGTGGATGGAGAAAGAGAACTCCATTGAAAAGGTGATGGGGAGGGGACTAGGGATGAGGATTAGGAGTAAGGAGAGGAGGGTAGAGAGGATTGGGTAAGAGAACAGAATTCAGAGCTAGGAGGTATCTCTGGAATTTGTCAAACACCTCAGACAGTCGAGGTCCTAGGAAGCCTATGCAGATCAGACTAGCTGAGATCCCTAGCACCAGAGGAAATGGAAACTAAAGTGGCCCCTTTCTGTAGCCAGTCAAGATGTCCAGTGGAGGGATAAGGACAGCAATCTACCCACAAAACCTTTTATCCAAAATCTGTCCTACCTACAGGATAGGCAGGGACAAAGATGGAGCAAAGATTGAGAGAATGGCCAACCAAAGACTGTCCCTACTTGAGACCCATCCCACGGGAGAGAACCAATCCCTGATACTATTAATGTTACTCTGCTGCTTGTAAGCATGGCGGGTGGGTGGAGGAGGCTGTGAAGAGAGGGGAAGATGCAATCAGAAGGCAAAGTAAATAAATACATACACTAAAGAAAACAAAGACAAAATGTAGCCATTGTTAAATGTAGCCACTCAGGCATGGCCTAGTGGGAGTCCAATAAGCTATGGTTATATGGACATCGCAAGGTAGGCTCAATATGTGTAAAACAAACAACTCAAAATTGGGTGGCTAGCAAAGAAAGTGCATGCATGTGGAAGGAGTTGGGGAAGGTGCTGAATGTGAGCCAAACTTATTGTAGGAATTTCTAAATAACTAGTAAACATTAGAGATAAAACTGAATGAATAACTTTACGTTTCTTTAATTAACAAGTGATGACAAACCGAACAAAGGGGTAAAATTTGCCTACAGGATCAACAATTGCTGAAATTAGTTTATACAATCATAAGCTATGCAGACAACTTATGAAAAAGGACATTTGTAATCTTTGTCATCAGCTACAAAAATTATATTTTAAATATAATTATTTTCCAGGTCTACATAAATTCTGCCAATACATGTCCTTAAATTTATATATATGATGATACATTGATATATGAAGACATTAATATGAAGTTGGAAATGTGGTGTCTCATTCCTGTAACTGCAACACTCAATATGTCTAGATCTCTAATCAACTAATCAATATAGCAGAGAGAACTTACACTGGAACATCGCAGAGTCTGAGCCATTACTATTTTGAATATAGACCGGTAAAGGCCTAAAGCTTGTAGTACTGCAACGTGGTGAATATTATATATGACATGAAGGAAGTAAGGAAAAGAGAGATTGAGGCTCAGCTTTGAACTAATACTTAAAAATATATACATTGTAGAGGTTGAACTCTACACACTCTAAATCAGAAGCAAGACCACTTAGCTCTAAACCTTATTCAAATGTATCTAGATGTCACAGGCTGGCACCAAGCAGATTCATTATTATTACATATGTGTGATAATTATTCTTGTGTAGAGCATAGGAATAAATAAGCAGTAGAAGAAATAAACAATATAGATTTATAAATTGTTGTATCAAGATATTATAATTTGAGATATAAAGTAAATGATGTGTTAAACATGGGGTGTAGTGCAAATATAAAGAGCATAAAAGATAATCATTATGATAGTATATATGAGCGACCCCAAAAATTCAACCAGAGAACTCCTCCAGTTGATAAACACCTTCAGCAAAGTGGCAGGATACAAAATCAACTAAAAAAAATCAGAAGCCCTCCTGTATACCAAAGACAAAAGGGCCCAGAAAGAAATTAGGGAAACAACACCCTTCACAATAGCCACTAACCACATAAAGTACCTTGGGGTGACACTAACCAAGCAAGTGAAAGACCTGTTTGAGAAAAACTTCAAGTCTCTGAAGAAAGAAATTGAAGAAGATCTCAGAAGATGGAAAGATCTCCCATGCTCATGGATTGGTAGGATTAACATTGTGAAAATGGCCATCCTGCCAAAAGCAATCTACAGATTCAATGCAATTTCCATCAAAATACCAACTCAATTCTTTACAGACCTTGAAAAAAAAGATTCTCAGCTTCATATGGAGAAACAAAAAACCCAGAATCTCCAAAACAATCCTGTACAACAACAGATCATCTGGAGGTATCTCCATCCCCGATCTCAAGTTGTACTACAAAGCAATAGTAATAAAAACTGCATGGTATTGGCATAAAAACAGAAAGGAGGATCAATGGAACCGCATAGAAGATCCAGAAATAAACCCACACACCTATGAATACTCGATATTTGACAAAGAAGCCAAAACCATTCAATGGAAAAAAGACAGCATCTTCAACAAATGGTGCTGGTCCAACTGGATGTCCACATACAGAAAAATGAAAATAGATCCATATTTATCACCCTGCACAAAACTAAAGTCGAAGTGGATCAAAGACCTCAACATAAAACCAGATACTCTAAATCTGTTAGAAGAAAAAGTGGGGAACAGCCTAGAACTCATTGGCACAGGAGACAACTTCCTGAACAGAACACCAACAGCACAGCCTCTAAGAGCAACAATCAATAAATGGGACCTCATGAAACTGAACAGCTTCTGTAAAGCAAAGGACACTGTCATCAAAACAAAACGCCTGCCTACAGATTGGGAAAGAATCCTCACTAACCATTTATCTGACAGAGGACTAATATCGAGTATATACAAAGAACTAAAGAAGCTGAAAGCAGCAAACCAAGTAATCCAATTAAAAAATGGGGAACAGAGCTAAACAGAGAATTCTCGACAGAGGAATATCGAATGGCAGAGAAACACTTAAAGAAATGCTCATCCTCCTTAGCCATCAGGGAAATGCAAATCAAAATGACCCTGAGATATCACCTTACACCCATCAGAATGGCCAAAATGAAAACTCAAGGGACAACACATGCTGGAGAGGTTGTGGAGAAAGGGGAACCCTCCTCCACTGCTGGTGGGAATGTAAACTAGTACAACCACTCTGGAAATCTATCTGGCGCTTTCTAAGACAATTAGGAATAGTGCTTCCTCAAGACCCAGCTATACCACTGCTAGGTATATACCCAAAGTTTGCTCAAGTACACAAAAGGGATATTTGCTCAACCATGTTTATAGCAGCTTTATTTGTAATAGCCAGAAGCTGGAAACAACCCAGATGTCCATCAACGGAGGAATGGGTACAGAAATTGTGGTATTTTTACACAATGGAATACTACTCAGCAATCAAAAAGGAGGAAATCATGAAATTTGCAGGCAAATGGTGGGATCTAGAAAAGATCATCTTGAGTAAAATATCCCAGAAGGAGAAAGACAAACACGGTATATACTCACTTATATAGACCTATAAGATATAATAAACATAATGAAATCTATACACCTAAAAAAGATAATCAAGAGAGCGGACTTGGGATAAGATTATCAATCCTCGTTTTGAAAGACAGATGGGATACGCATTGAACATTGACAGGAGTTTACTGAGCGCATTGGAAAGACTCTAACTCGCAGTGTTTTCAAAGCAAAGACTCATGACCAAACCTTTGGCAGTGTACAGGGAATCATAAGAAAGAAGGGGAGTTAGACTGATGAGGAAAGGATAGGAGCTCCACAAGGACCAAATATATCTGGACACAGGGTCTTTTCTGAGACTGACATGCAACCAAGGATCATGTATGAATGTAACCTAGAACCTCTGCTCAGATGTAGCCTGTGGTAGCTCAGTAACCAATTGGTTTCCCATAGTGAGGGGAACAAGGACTATTTCTAACAGGAACTCAATGACTGGCTCTTTGGCCTCCCCACCCCCCAAGGGAGGAGAAGTCCTGTTAGGCCACAGAGGAGAGCTTTGCAGCAGTCCTGAAGATACCTGATAAAACAGGATCAGATGAATGGGGAGGAGGTCCCCCCTATCAGTGGACTTGGCAAGGGGCATGGTGGAGATGAGGGAGGGAGGGAGGGACTGGGAGGGAATGAGGGATCAGGACATGGCTGGAGTACAGAGTTAATAAAATGTAACTGATAAGAAAAAAATAAAATACAAAAAAAAAGAATTCATGAAAATAAAAAATCAATTGATGGGTTAGACAGAATAGTATAATTAGCTATCTTAAAGTATTTGTGAATATATAGTTTTAGTGAATATTAAACTAAAAATGTATAGAAGTAAAAGGAAATAAAAATATGTGATTGAGGTCCAAAATACTAAAGGCAAAGGTCTAGAATTACAAAAGCAGAACAAATATGAATTACAAATACTAGTTTCAGACTATAGGAGTTGATATATAATGAGAATTAGTATACACAAGCAGCATATAATATTCCCGGCAGAGTGTAAACAATAATCTATGTTTTAAAATATGGAATACTAATATCTTTTCAAAGATGAAAGCTGCTAGAAAAAGTAAATTATTCGATTAAGAAATATGTAAGTGACTGGAAAATAGAGTGGTGTCTATAAAAGAGGAAAGAACACTTGAAGTTGGCCAGTGGGAAATAGAAGAGAGAGGGGAAAAGAATCCAGCTAAGTATTATGAAAAATACTGTAATAAAATTTTACCTTTAGGCAGATGTTCTTTAAAACATTTTAGAATCACAACAATTAAAAATTCATGACCCAGTTCATTAATATGCACTATGAAGTGAATAAACACAGTTCTTATAAAATTGAGTATACTTAAAACTTTGAGAATAATAATAATAATAATAATAATAAACCCACTTCAGGAAGATTTTCATGAATTCCAGTTCAGATGTAACAATATTAGATTTTTAAATAACTGTGTCTGAAAATGAGAATATATTTTCAGATAATTCCTGTAACATAGTTACTGTATAACAGTCAATATTGAATTCAGGTTTTTTTTAATTTTTCCATATTAATTACAGTTTATTCACTTTGTATCCCAGCTGTAGCCCCCTCAAAGCTACAAAATTGTCAACAGCTTTCTGTACGGTAACTGAAGTTCTTGAAGTTCAAACATTTTCCTTATAAGATAGGGTTAGATAACCTTTCATTTACAATTTTTGTCTTGGTTAATTTAAACATATTTGATAAAATTATGTTATAACTGTGGAAAACGGACAGTATCAAAACCACTGTAATAAGATGCAACGAACTTGAGTGCACCTGAAAATGGAGAGAAGAAAAGAGGCAAATTACTAAGTTAAAAAAGATAACAAAAGAGGCTGGAGAGATGGTTCAGCAGATAAGAACTCTGACTCCTCTTTCAGAAGACCAGGGTTTTGCTCCCAGCACCCACCTGGTGGCTTACAACCATCTGTAACTCCAGTTACATGCTCCCTTCTTGTATCCACAGACAGCTGCTCACCTGTGCTGCAGAAAGTAGGCATGCAGGGAAAAAAGTGCTATACACATAAAAATCTTATAAAATAATGTTATAAAAGTAAACAAAAGGGAAATCAATAAAACATGAAAGTGAAATGGTCACAAAATGTGAAAGATATTCTATATTAATGGATGTTAGAGTTGACATTTAATGAAGCTCAAAAAGTGTCAAAGAATGCCTAGTAAGTATGCTGAAAGGTCTTTATAAATACATTGCAATGGGAAATAGTTTATTGGAAAATAGTCATCAAAGTATAGTTTGAGAACCTATGTAAGTATCTAGAAAATAAATTTGATAATAACAATATCTATGAGAGATGCAGAAAATAACGATATAAAGTACTGCTTGAATTATGCCATTTTAGTGGTCTAATATAATAGTACATTTGAAAATGAATGTATTTATAAGACTTTTTTCAAGTGTTGAAACAAAAAATCTTTGAACTCTTAGCCGTATTAGAGAAAATCAGTGCACTCAAACTTTAATATACCAATGACCTATTGATTTATAAAGAAGTATATAAAGAAACAACAGAAAGCTTAGAAACTCATAGAAGTAGAACAACTCCCCACTGAATGAGAAATGGGACTAGATAAAAATTAAGAAAGATATTAAGGACTTTCCAGAATTGAATGAAAATGAATAAATGGCAAAACCAAATATAAAACACAATGAAGGCATTTCTTGGGGGAAAGTTTATAGATGTGCCTATATAAAATTGGAGAGGTCTCATAGTAGCAATTTCACAGGACATCTACCAGCTCTAGAACAAGAAAAAAAAATACCACCAAAGACGAGTAGATGGTAAGAGATAATCAAACTGAGGGCTGAAATCAATACAATAGAAACAAGAAAATAAACAAACAAAAATACGAAGAACCAATGAATTAAAAAGTTTGTTCTTTGAGAAAATCAGTAAGATTTGCCGATCCTTATCAAGTCAACTAAAAGTCAGAGGGACATAACAACAAGACACTGAAGAAAAGCAGAAAACTTTCTGCTTTAAAAATGTGTATTCCCTCACATTGAGAATGAATCTACCTAAAACAAATGAATATATTTTTTGATACATGCCACTTCAAAAATTTAAATCAACATTAGGAAAGCAATTTAAACAGAGCTGTAACCCCTGGGGAAATAGAAGCAGTCATTAAATGTCTCCCAACTAAAAAAGGCAAGAATCTGATAGTTTTAGCACACCATTCTACCAGACTTTTAAAGAAGAGTTAATGCCAAGTCTCTACAAATTATTTCAAAAACTAGAAATAGAAGGAAAATACACTTATTTATTTTATGAGTTCACAGTCACTGTGATACCAAGACTGCATAAAGGCCCCCAAAAGAAAAAGAATTACAGACTAATTTCTCTTTTGAACATAGATGTGAAATACTCAATAAAATACTTGCAAAGTGAATCCAAGAACACATCAAAGTTATCATCCACCATGATCAAGTAGCACAATAGTGGCACAGAGCTCTGCAAAGAACACCTTACCAACCACTGATTTGATTTAAGGCTTGCTTTACAGGATGGAACCATGTTCTGCACAGCTTTGGTGACCAAGAACCGCAGACTACATAGCTGAGGGATGTAATAAAATTATTCTGACTTTGTTTTGGCTTTCCCCAAGACACATTACAACGAAACAACACATTACCTGAAATGATGTTGTAAAGAATTCTTTTTATAATAATTGTTTAGATTTTATCAATTAAAATTTATTTCAGTGTGCATTCTTTCGATCAATATCCTTCAAAACTTAATTGTGTAGCAAATATTTGTTGACCGTATATGTTTCTATATAGTTTAAAGGAAGCAAGGATCTTCTTATAGATTATTATAGTTAATATGTTATAATTTCAGTCAGTTCATTTCAACAGATGCCATAGGTTTTTGGGAGTAGATACATATGTCCATAAATCACAATATTTTATTTTCCATCTTAGTAATTGTTTGGTTATTACGTAGAGTCATAAAAATGTTAGGTTAATTCCTCATGCCATGCCAAATTCACATGTTATAAATTCAAAGAGTTTAGGGTTCTTTGTTCAAAACCTGTAACTATCCCCTCATGACACTTAGCTAGATTAACTGAACAAAGAAAATAAAGAACACAAGTGAGGTATGATGAATATGATGAGGTATGGAAGATGCTTTCCCAATAATCAAAAGAATAATGCAGGGGTTGCCATGATATTGAATAACATTTTATTAACAGCATTTATATATAATTTGTATTAATTCTTATAAAATATACAAAAGAAAATCATTCCTGAGATTTAAGCTCATAGTGGAATTTATTGCATTGATTGTACAGTACTGTAAGTTCAATGTTACGATTTAAAAGATGACAAAAATGAGAGTTGGAATACTAGCAATTGCAATTTGAAAATCTACAGCCTACCAAAAGCCTCAGGATATTAGGAAAACAGTAGAGTTATGATGCTACCAAGTTTTCTAACTTAGATAATATTAGAGAAACTAGTAAGCAATACTAAATATGTCTGTGCCCCTCTGTATGAGTATGGTGTGGGCACATGTGCTTTCCCTTAGGGCACAGTATTGACAGCCTACTTAGCATCTTCTCTTGGCAAGACACATGTAAATATTGATGTATGTGATTTTGGTTTCCTCGACAACAAAAACATACTAAGAAATAGATGTTCAGTCAATTATGTAGTCTAGAAGATGGAAAGCCAAGCTTAAATGCATCTCCTTTAAGTGACCTTCAAAATGAGATTATCCTCAGGTCTCATGTTTCTGGGATAGTCAGCTGGATGTTGCTAATTAATTTTTCTATTAACTTTCCTTTTTTTTCTGTTCATTAGCACTGGGTCTCATCTCCCTTTCCAATGTAACAATATTCATTAGCAATAGTTACAAGGAATAATTATTCATTCTGATATAGTCAATTTGTTGATTTGGAAAGAATTTGGTATTAGAAATTACATTTAGCCAACAGCCACTTCAGGCAAGCTAATTATGGAGATATTTTGAAGGGAACTGTTTATGGGTGTGACAAAATGTTCAGTTCCAGCCATCTGATCCTCTAGAAAATTCAAGTTGGAAATTGAGACAGTATCAGGTATTTAGATGCTTAAAAACAACTGTCAGATTCAAGAGCTCTACACTACATTTATGGAACTTTAGAGCAGCAATCAGTTGCAACTTCATAACTTTGTATAGGAGTTCAGGTGTCCTGGTGTTCAGTAATTTACAGTACATGTGATGATTCACTTTACAGAAGATAGCAAGGCAAGCGACTTTCCAACAAATGGCTGACACGTCTTGTTAGTCTTGTTATCTAGTTAGGATACAAGTAAGATTTCATACGGAAGGTTTTGGATAGACAGACAGATAGACAGAACTGCAGACATGGAAAGCCCCTTATGTATGCATTACTTTCTGAATGGCAAGTCATGGTAATGTAATGTAAAGCATGACTAAACTAATGCTGCATTTTATGGCATGCTCAGATGAAATTTTGCATTATGTTCTGGGTTTTTAATATGATAATTACTAGATTCAGGGTAAAGAGCCTGAGAGGTTCTTTAATTGCATAGGGCTCACTATTATTAAACACAATACTTTGAGTTTAAGCCAGATGATGGGAGTATGATCTTATATACACAACTATAAAGACATGTTTTATAAACTATTATATTTTCCAGAAGAAAATGCAATGTGTGTGTGTGTGTGTGTGTGTGTGTGTGTGTTTGCAGTATACTCTGAGAAAGTGGTACAAAATACTCATTTACTCATTTAGTGATTTTTACACTTCCCTACTCTTGCAATTTATTCTATTATTTCCTCAAGTCTCAAGTGTTTTGATTACTTAATGGACATGATACCTGTATTATTCAAGATTCTTCGAAGCAACATAATATATTTCTACATATCTGATTAGATACATATATACATACATAACTATGATGTATATGAATATGCATACATATATGTAGGAAGCAATATGCTACGGAAGTTGACAAGAATTGGATGACATAATTATAGATGCTTGAGAGGACCATTGAAACTTAATGTGTAAACTGGAGAAACTGAAAATACGTTAGTAACAGAATATAGTTTGAAACTAAAGGACTAAAAACTGAAAGCATAATTTACAAGGGCAGATAACATGGTTGGCCCATCAAACAGGAAACATGTTATTTTTTTTCTCTGCCTTGTCTGACCCTAGAAGGACTGATTGATGCCCAGCTATGTTGATAAAGATGAAACTTTTTATTTAGTTTGATGATTTTGAATGGTGCGCACACAAATTTGGTGTCAAATGTCTTTCCATCTTCTCTTGAGTAGATAGTCCTTTGGAAAAGAGCAATTATTGTCCTCAGATTATACTTTGTCTTGTTTTCTCAAAAAAAAAATAAAATAAAATTGCGTACTTGGACTGGAGCTACAGCCCAGCATTAAGAACATTGACACTTGTCATTGGTTTTAAATCAGCCAGATTTTTGGCACTAGGTTAAAACTATTCTAATTATTAGCATATCTATGAGGTTTCTTTTCTAAATTATTTAATTTTCCTAATATTTTCACTCTCCTATCCATGTCACACTCTTGGTTAGGCAGGATGTTTTATGTGTACTTGAAATTTTATTATGACTATTTGGATTCTTAAAAGTAGATACATTGATTTCTATAAGCCTATGTATGAGCCAACGTTCCCCAGAACCTGGTTCTGATCATATTTTCTACCTACCCAATCTTATCATCTCCTACTTCATCCTCCCTTGGTCTGTACCATCACAGTTGGTCGATGTGGTTAAAACAATTATTCCATATATATCTGTATTTAAGGAATTTATGCGGGTGCTTGGATAAGTCAAAGGCAGAATAGGATAATGTTTAAATTTAAAATATTAGAATGACATCAAGGGCAGAACAATACTTGTGTAACTTATTTTCCTGTCTCCTTTATAAACATTGATGCAGGTGGAGATACTATTTGAAAGCTGTACAATAAATAAATAAATAAAATAAAAGAGTCCTGACATATATGTTTTATAAAGATCATCACTAATTCAGGTTGTAGTCTCTCCTGCCTTTAACCACAAATAAAATAAATCCTGGCCCATTTGCTGTAACCCAATAAACTGTTGTTAACTCAGAAATAACAGAGATGGAGCTTGAGATTGAAAAAAAGGACTTGGCTTTCAAGCACATTGGAGACAGACCTGAGGATAGACTCAGGTTTACGCATTTTCTGGCTGTATCTTTTCTTATCCAACAACCAACTTCTAAAATGCATATTCGTAGATAAAAGACAAACTGAAAAAAACTCTGGCGTGTGAGATTAAGCTAAAAGCAGTTATGGGTGTGCATTCATAATATTTCATAAAATGAAACTTCATTTTTTTTCCTGACATTTAACAAGATACATGAAAGATGTCTCATCCCTTTCCTTGCAATTCAAGGTAAGTCCATTTTCAAAGACACTGTCCTGCCCAGCTAACATGAAACAGAACACTTGAGGAACTTTGCATACCACCCCAACATCACTCAGGAGCATTTGTTTTTTAGGAGTTTGGTGGGATGCATAAATAATTTCCAAGGAAAAGCATTTTGGTGGGATGCCTTTAAAGTCAGCCAAGGCTTAACTAGCATTTATATAACATACTGGAAAATTTAAAACATTAATGTTTATAACTGAAAATAAAATCTGGCAATTCTCAGTGGATTAGGAAATATTAAAGACTCTATTCCAAAAACTTATATAATTATGCTGATCACATTTTGTATTCTTATAATTTCATCAGCTTATGAATTATTCTCTGTATTTTGTCCAACAAAATGATTTAATTGGTAAAAGAAATTGCAGTTTGGATAAAGACATAATTTTGCTAACTATGCACTTGGGCACATTTTTCTTTTGTGAAATATATAAATTGTAATGACTGAGGTCATATAAGTGGCAGTAGAAAATAAAACGCGTCAATGTACATGCATTTTTAACAACATGGAACACATGTCATGACTGGGGAAGGATTGTGAGGAGGATGAGACTGTAAAGACTAAGGAACTGACCAGGAGAAACAGCATTCTGAGGAGACATGCCTGCTGTGTTCTGATTCTACAGTAAAGCCTCCCTGCCCTTGGTTTGTAATTTGCATCCTAATAATTAGATTCCTTCCTTTTAAGGTGTTTTGGCACAAGGGTCAAGACAGTATTGTTTACTTAAAAGTAGTTTCATTCAAACAAGTTAGGATAGACAGAAGCACAGCTGGAGATAAAGAAATAGCTCGGTACAGTATACATACTCCGACTTCTTCAGTTACCATGCTTGAGAAAGTGCAACCTCTGACCTGCTGAGTTTCCAAATCCAGCATTTTTTTGTTGGAGCTGCATCAAATACTCACACAACATCTTCTGTATCAACGTTCTTGTTGTCATTGGTAGTCTTTTGATGTGGATTTGTTCCATTTATGCCTACTAAACCAGAGAAGACACATACTCTACCCTTGGAAGATTTGTTTAATTTACTTTCAATAAGCATCTTTTTTTTTCTCACTTCCTCAAATGAAAACTTTGTTCGTCAGAACAAATAAAGTCCTACAACAAACAAGTACTTGCTGTTTACCCAAATAAAACACAAAAAATTATATGGGTAAATACTTTTCAGGAAGTATATATTTTTATTCATAAAATTATTCTATTAATGATGAAAACTTGTTCCTTGATTTGCCTGGCATCAGTCATCACCTCCTACTTTTCTTCCAACTTCCTACAGGCATTGCTTCCCTTTTACTGTGGAAATCCAAAGTTTTATGCACTTCTTTCTCTTATCTTATTATCTTATTCTCCTCCCCTCTACGTCCCTCTCCAATTGTTCCTCTTTCTAGGTGATTATTTTTCTCTTCTTTGGAACTTCCAACTTTTCTCCAATTATTTTGTACCATTAACATAATTAATTTGCATATATCCAAGAATATGTATGTAGGTAATATACTTATATAATTGTTTTTTTATATAATTTTTATTTTTTATATTAATCACAGGTTATTTACTTTGTATCCCAGCTGTAGCCCCCTCCCTCATTCACTTCCAATCCCACTCTCCCTCCCTCATCTTCCTCCTACCCCTTTCCAAGTCCACTGATAGAGGAGGTCCTTCTCCACTTGTATCTGACCCTGTTTTATCAGGTATCTTCAGGACTGGCTGCAAAGTCCTCCTCTGTGGTCTAGAAAGACTGCTCCACCCTCCGGGGTGGGGGAGGTCAAAGAGTCAGGCATTAAAATCATGTCAGAAATAGTCCCTGTTCCCCTTACTAGGATACCCACTTGGATACCGAGCTAAAATGGGCTACATCATAGCAGGGGTTCCTAGGTTATATCCGTACATGGTGCTTGGTTGGAAATACAGTCCAAATACCTCCCTAGGTCATACTAACTCCACCTATTTTCAAATGATTCCCTGCACTCTGCCAAACGTTTGGTTATGTGTCTCAGTATCTGCTTTGATACACTGCTAGGTAGAGTGTTTCAGAGGCCCTGTGCAGTAGGGTCCTGTCCTGTTAACTTGTTTTCTCCTATGTCCAATGTCCATCCCATTTGTCTTTCGAAGTGAGGGTTGATCATCTTACCCTGGGTCCTCTTTCTTATTTATCTTCTTTAGGTATACAGATTTTAGTAGGTTTATCCTATGTTATAGGTCTAGTACCCACTTATAAGTGAGTATATACCATGTGTGTCTTTCTGCTCCTGGGATACCTAACTCAGAATGATCCTTTCTAGATCCCACCATATGCCTGCAAATTTCATGATTTCCTTGTTTTTAATTGCTGAGTAGTATTCCATTGTATAAATGGACAAAAATTTCTGTATCTATTCCTCCGTTGATGGACATCTGGGTTGTTTCCAGGTTCTGGCTATTACGAATAAAGCTGCTACAAACATGGTTAAACAAATGTCCTTGTGTGCTTGAACATCTTTTGGATATATGCCTAGGAGTGGTATAGATGGATCTTGAGGTAGCACTATTCCTAATTGTCTGAGAAAATGCCAGATTGATTTCCAAAGTGGTTGTACAAGTTTACATTCCTACCAGCAATGGAGGAGGGTTCCTCTTTCTTCACAACCTCTCCAGCATGTGTTGTCACTTGAATTTTTGACCTTAGCTATTCTGATGGGTGTAAGGTGAAATCTCAGGTTCGTTTTGATTTGCATCTCTCTGATGGCTAAGGACGTTGAACATCTCTTTAAGTGTTTCTTTACAATTCTATATTCCTCTGTTTAATTGGATTGCTTTACTTACAGAATTGTGAAGCAAATTTATAATTGATTTTGTTAGTGACTAACAGGTAGCTTTCCAAAAATCTCATGCTAGGTAATAGTAACAGAGTTGTCTGTTGCCATTTTACAATAGCTTCTATAGTTATTGCCTGGTAGATAATTGCAAATTCATACCATTCAGATGTGCATACTGCATTTTCATTTTCACTGTAATTTATACTTTTCTTTTTTCAATTCATTTTTTGAGATTATAAGATAATTGCATAATCTTCCACTTCCTCACCCCTCCAAAATTTTCCGTATAACATTACTTGTTTTCTTTTGAATATAATGTCCTTTTTTAAAATTAATGGTTGTCACATGCACATACATGAAATTTCTGAATATAACCCTCTCAGTTCTTACTTATTACTCATGTGCATGCTCCCAGAACACTTGTTATTGGATAATTGCAGGGAATCATGGAGTTGGCTTGGTCTAGCTATTCTGAGAGGCATTACAGGTTTTTCCTGTTGGAGTCCCTGGCTTCTAGGGCACTGTGTACCTTTCAGTTCCAGAGAAACCAAGGCACTCCTTCAGGCAGTGAAGCATTCAGGCCTCCTGTGTTTCTGTGCTTCTGAGAAGTCAGTAAATCATACCGAAGCTTGGGTGGACAATCACTCTTAGATATTATATACCCTGTACAGCTTGCAAGTGACATTATATCCTGGCACCTATAACAGTACTCATCCTGTCAACCTCCACTGCATTTCATTACACCTTTATCATAAAGGTGTAAAAAGTCTGCTTTCCTAAAATCAACTTGTCTCAGTCTCAGGCTTGCTGTGACTCCTCCATCCCAGCCTGGTTTTACTTTTCATTGGTAATATCAGTTTAGTCTTGGCCTGGTAAGCAAGCACTGGCACTTACAGATAACCAGAGTTGTCTTCCTTGCAGAAGACTGTTTCCCCACCCTCAGCATTTCTGAATTACATGTTTTCCTTTATAAAGAGCAGAGGCCTCGTGGGCTCTCCCCACTCCTGTACCATGTACCTGATCATATTCACTCCTTGTCCAACTACTCCCAAGTCAACAGAACTCTGTGTCCTTTTCTCCTTACTTTTATTTTTGTAAACTCATCAAGTCAAATTTGTGCTGTCCACGTTTTCTTGGATAGGTGGCCTTCCAATGGTGAATAAGAGATCTACCAGGAATCATATCCTTTGAGAAAATATATTCTTCCTCTCCAAGCAAATATCTATGTCCACTAGCTCTTCAGCAGGAGGGAGACTTCATGCCCACATCCTCTTTCCATGTGGCTTGATCTCTCCAGGACTTGCACACGTCTTTTGCATTTTGTCCTAACTTCTCTGAGTCTGCATATGCAACAGCACTGCTGTGGCCAGAGATAAATAAATAAATAAATAGATAGATAAATAAATAAATAAATAAAGACTTGTACACTGATGCTTTTAGCTTCTTCTTATATAATGATTCCCAAGCCCCCTACCCACCTTTTTTTAACTGGTTACTCATATTTCCTTTTACTTACTTACTTATTTTGGAGAATTCACATAGTCTACATTTTTCCATCTTTTGAGAAATATCTGTCACTTTTTCCTTTGTCTGTTTCTCAACTCCTTAGTTGCTATCAAGATTTTAGTTACTCTTCAGCTGATAGGCCAGGGTAAGATAGAAAGGAAGGAGGTCCTCCCCTAGGGAGTGGATTAGGGGAGGGGCATAGGGAGAGAAGAGGGAGGGTGTAACTGGGAGGAGACTGGGGGAGGGCTGCATCCCAGATACAAGTGAATAAATTGTAATAAATAAAAATTTAAAAGATCTTAGTTACTTTGAAGAATAAGCCCTCTCCATATTTTATTAGTATACTTTAATTATACAATAGTGTAATATATTATTATATTTTAATAATACATATAAATCACTTATGAAGTGTAGTCACTCCCATTGTCCTCTCTTGCCCCCACCCCAGATCTCACTTGGTTTTCATAATTTTTGCTTTTATGCTTATGAGAGAAAACAGAGATTTTTCTCTCTTCCTCTGGCTTATTTCATGTAACTGTATTGTCTCCATATCAACGCATTTTTCTTCAAACGCCGTGGCTTCTTTTCTTTTAGCAGATGAAGGAGACTCTATGTTATGTGTGTGTGTGCTTGGGCATGCATGCATGTACACACACACACAGAGACACACACAAATGACATCTTTATCAATTATCAGCTGATTTCATGTCTTGGTCACCATGAATATAATGCATAATTATACAATAATCATGGATAATGAAATACCTTTATTGTTTTATATTTCCCAGCCAATTGGGTGTGGACCGCGGGGGTTATTGCAAGACTACATAGTGTTCTGGTTTTAGTTTCTTGTGAGTAATATAAGTTCCAATATGGAGGATAAATTTTTAAAGTTAACTGATTTTTCCCTTTGAAATTTTGAAAATTTGGAGAGGCATCTGTGGTACCTTATTGATTTGAGATTGTTCTTGATATGCTAGGGACTGAAACAGGGGAAACTAGAACTTTTACATCCTTACAGGTTATAGGATAATCCTGGAACATAATTCGATTTGAATTATTTCCCACCATTATTATTATTGTTAGTTTTAATGTACAGTGATTCAATTAATGTAAACTAAGAAGAATAGAATTTTCTTGGTAACTTTACAACTGATGTTTTAGAAAGTCAACGTATTGACAGCCATATATATCTTGATCTTGATCTTTGCATAGTCACTGAGAGAAACTTGCTGGGTTAGTGTGTTCTAACTTAGAAGTCATAGTGATTCTTTACAAGGATATTGGTGTACTCTTCTCTGAGAATATACATTTCAAACACCGAATCATTTATTATATCATCTTATTTAATTTTATGCTGAAGTAATATAGTACATCATAAAAATCGATACAGTAGTTTTCTATCTTCTACAACTTTGTAAGCATAAAAAGAACTTTATTATAAAATTTGTTCTTAAAAGATTGAGTTTCAGGCTGTACCAAGGTCTACATTATTATTGATGTGAACAAAAATCTTTGTGTATGTATGGAAAGGTGTCTATACTGTATTGGTTTGTGAGAAAGAGAGTGAGGTTCCTCATGCTGGCCTCAGACTCACTATGTAGCTAGCTGGGGCCAACTTTGAATTTCTTACCTACTTCCTCTAGTTCTGACTTGCTAAGATTATAAGCATACATTATTACTACGCAGGACAGCAAATCTTTATTTTTTTCAAGAGCAGATAGGCATCCCTTTCCATCTTGAGATTTATTTTTTCTTGCTTGGATCTTGCTGAGGAAATTCATTAGTACCCAAGTGTATCCATGGTAAACACACATATTTCTTCCATTGTTTTCGTCTTATAGTATTCACATTTAAGTTTAATTCAAATGTATTGCATGGCGATATATAATAATAAAATTACTCGGTTTTGGTTTTATGTGCCAATTTTTCTTATGCACCATAGGTTTCTCAACAATTTTTATATTATTTTCTTTTTCAAAGATGTATCATTATCAAATAACAATTTTTCACCATATATGGGCAAAGAAATATTTAATCATATTTTGTCTCCTAAATGGAGTCTTTTAAATGTTGTTAAGCAGTCTTGGTAAATTATTATATCTTCCTTTTCTCTTTGTTAGATAACACTCTTTTGTTTGTTTAAAATAAATTTATTTAATTTTTAAATGAAAGGCATAACTCATTGACCCTATTCTTGTTCTGTGTGTTTGAGTGATGATCTTTTCACAGTATTACTTTCTTGCTTTCTTGTCATATATCATGTCATCTGTACGCAATCATTTGTGTTAGTTTTTATTCTCAACATAAATTTTGCACATTCCTAGTTAAGCCAGTTTTAAATTTAGCAATTCCATTGCAATTGATAATCAAATATTGTAGTTGTAATATGATTACATGGCTCTGATTTTGGTTTGTGATCATGCTTTTAAAATTTGTATGTGAATTTGGATTTGCTTTTTGGAGCAACAGGTGTTTTAATTAGTGTTTTGTACATCCTTGGCTAAGGAAGAATCCTCTAAAGGCGCTATATGCCCAGTTTTTTTTTTTTTTTTCCCCACAGCTGATCTGGAATTCAAGAATTTTTTGATCTTGTTTATCTTTCCAAAGAAATATCTTTTAGAGTCATTGATACAAGCATTGTTTGCTGTTTCTAGTTCGTTCATTTCTGATTTGAGTGTTTTGGTTTCTTTAATTAGACTGGATTTGGGTTTGGTTTGCCTTTGCTTCTACAAATAATCTAGTTATTTATTTACACTTTTGTGATTGTTTAATATATGCACTTAGAACTGCGCATTTCCCTCTTACAGCTGTCTTTAATTTGTTCCAGATGTTTTATTATATTGTGTCCCTATTTTCATTTAGTTCCATGTATATTTTGATTCTTCTTTGTGCTTCTTTGAACAAACCATTGTTTAACAACCTCCATAAATGTATACACTGATAGAGATTTCTTTGGTACCAATGTTGTCAATTTAAAGTTTTGTTATGTAAGTGTTAGGTATAATACATGCAATTATTCCAATTTGTTGAATTTCTTTTCTTTTTAAATTAATTTATATTTTTATTAATTACAATTTATTCATTTTTAATCTCATCTGTAGCCCCTTCCCTCGTCTCCTCCTAATTTCACCCTTCTTTCCTCTTCTCCCATGTTCCTTCCCTGCATCCACTGATTGGGGATGTCCTCCTCTACTTCCATCTGACCCTAACCTATCAGGTCGCATCAAGACTGTCTTTCATAGTCTTCCTCTGTGGCCTGGTCAGGCTGCTCCCCACACAGAGGGAGGTGATCAAAGAGCCAGCCACTGAGTTCCTGCCAGAGACAGCCCCTGTTCCCCTTATTAGGGAATACATTTGAGCTGCCATGGGCTACCTCTGTGCAGGAGGTCCAGGTTATCTCCATGAATGGTCCTTGATTGGAGTATCAGTCTCAGAAAAGACACCTAGGCTCAGATTTTTTGGTTCTGTTGTTCTCTTTGTGGAACTTCAGAGCCTTGCAGGTCTTTCCCACTTCTTTCATTAGATTCCCTGCACTCTGCCCAAAGTTTGGCTCTGAGTCTCAGCATTTGCTTTAATACCCTGCTGGGTAGAGTCTTTCAGTGGCCCTCTGTGGTAGGCTCCTGTCTTCTTCCTTATTTTCACCTTCTTCCAATGTCTATCCCATTTGCCTTTCTAAATGAAGTTTGACCATCTTACCCAGGGTCCTCTTAGCTTCTTTAGGTATACAGATTTTAGTATAATTATCTTATATTATGTCTAATATCCACTTATAAGTGATTATATACCATTTGTGTCTTTCTGCTTCTGGGATAGCTCACTCAGGATGAAATTTGTTTCTCTGGCTGCTTCTTTGGTGGTAGGTGTTTTTCATGCTGTATACCCAGGTTGTATGACAAATTGAACCTAATGAAGATGTATTCCTCATATGAGAGGGGGGAAATGTAGTTTCCATTTCACTAATATACATGCTTACTATGTCTGTCAGAATTATGAAATGTTTTATGTATGTGGTCTATTGACTATAATTTCAAAATGAAGCAATAGTCTAACATAAATAACAAAATCAAAAAAAGAATTGCTGTAGCCATAATTCAGTAATAGAAAACATGCCTAGCAAGCTCATCAGTTAGAACTCCAGCATTATAAAAATAAAGTAAGAAAGGGAGGAAGAAGGAAAACCAGGAGTGTAAGAAGGACACACACACACACACACACACACACACACACACACACACACACATACACAGAGAAAAGACCAGAGAAAGACAGGAAGAAAGGAAAGGGAGACATAGGTGTTAAAAGCATCTCTTGTTTTCTAATAGAGATATGCTTGCTCTGAAAATACTTTATTGTTAGGAAAAAAAATCTAAAAAAAAAAAATCTTCCTTCAAAAGATTTTCACCAACATATTCAAAGTGTAAAATGTGACAATTCTTAATCCAGCTAAGATAGCCTGTCTCTTTCCTTACCAGGGATCTAATTGGCAGGTGTGACTGAAAGGTCTAAAATTCTCTGAAAGTTTGCAGCATTGTTTAATAACTCTAACAAAATTCTAATCCTATAAGTCTGTCACCAATCTCCATATACTTTGGTTTATGTAAATTTTGCCTGTTCTTCTTCTTTTTTTTTTTTTTTTTTTTTTTAATGCCTTTGCTGGTACTGTGAGTCCGGACACTAGAAAGAGGAAAGAAAGAGAGAGAGAGAGAAAGGAAGGAAGGAAGGAAGAAAGAAAGAAAGAAAGAAACAAAGAAAGAAACAAAGAAAGAAACAAAGAAAGAAACAAAGAAAGAAAGAAAGATTAACTTAAAATAGCATACAGCCAGCAATACCTTAGTAAAAATGCAGGAAAGCATAGCAGAGACATGCTTTTCAAAATGCTCTGTCAGCATAAAATTAATGCGATCTTGAGTGTCAGTCTTCCTTTGCTGCTAAAAGGAGCTGAGTGGGATCCATCTGGCTGGGCCAATTGCTACAAAGTAATTTTGAGAGAGGAAAAAAAAAGCATAGGTATGCACTTTCTTTTTTCTTTTCTTTCTCTTCTTTTATTGGGGGGGATTGTTAAGAATAGGAAATAACCATTTATAGGAAAATTCAGTTCACACGATTCAATATAATACATATATATTTATATACCTACTTGAACATCTACACAGTATATTATGTATTAATGATATAATACATAGCGCTATGATTAATATTTTAACATATCTCAAAAATATCTAACAGAGGCATGACATTTTGTACTCTATCCTTTTTATCTTTAGAAAATTTAGTTTGTTTTCAACTTCACCTTGATAAACTTGTGATAGTTGCTTTGAACAAAAAAGTAGAAACTATATAATCGAACCAGAAAAAAAAAAAAAGTATATTTTGTAGTAGCTGAAACATTGGTGAACTCCCATTATATAAAAGGATTCTTTCCTTTCATAAAAATTTTATAGAACTTAAATTTAAGTTTTGAATTATGTTTTAGTAGTACACAGCTATAAAGTATGGGCAAGTATGCTTAGGAAATCTGAGGTCCAATCACTAGGGCTGTCTCACGCTAAATGAAACAAGATAAATTTGCGTAGTACTGTTCCTTCTTTTTATCATATAATATTGGTTTTAAAAAGTGATCATCCTGGAGTGGTATAGCTGGATATTGCAGTAGCGCTCTTCCCAATTTTCTGAGAAAGCACCAGATTGATTCACAACGTAGTTATACATTTGTGCTCCCACCAGCAATGGAGGTGGGTTCCCCTTTCCCACATCCTCTCCAGAATGTGTTGTAACTTGAGTTTTTGATCTTAGCCATTCTGACAGGTTTTTATTTTATTTTATTTTTTTCTTATCAGTTACATTTTATTAACTCTGTATCCCAGCCGTGTCCCGATCCCTCATTCCCTCCCAGTCCCTCCCTCCCTCTCTTAAGATAGACTCTCAGAGTCATTTTGGTTTGCATTTCGCTGATGGCTAAGGACATTGAACATTTCTTTAATTCTTTCTCTGTCATTCATTATTCTTCTCTCGAGAATTCTCTGTTTAGCTCTGTATCCCAATTTTTTTTTTTAATTGGATTATTAGGTTTGTTGGTGTTTAGTTTCTCGACTTCTGTTATATCTTCTGGCTATTAGCCTTCTGTCAGATATAGAGTTGCTGAAGATATTTTCCTAGTCAGTAGGTTGTCTTTTTGTTCTGTTGACAGTGTTTTTTTGCTTTGCAGAAGCTTTTCAGTTTCATGAGGTCCCATTTGTTTATTGTTGATTTTAAAGCTTGAGCTGTTGGTGTTCTGTTAGGAAGTTGTCTTCTGTGCCAATGAGTTCAAGGCTCTTCCCTACCTTTTCTTCAAAACAGATTTATTTTATCTGGTTTTATGTTGAGGTCTTCGATTTACTTGGACTTTAATTTTGTGCATATACCTGAAATACGCTCCACCATAAAACAAGGACATTTGCTCAGCTATGTTCATAGCAGCTTATACTAATAGCCAGAATCTGCAAACAACCTACATGGCTCTCAGCCAAAAAACGGATACAGGAATTGTGATATATTTACACAATGTAATACAACTCAGCTATTAAAAACAAAGAAATCATGAAATTTTCAGTCAAATGGTTGTAACTAGAAAAAAAAAAAAAAACATCCTTAGTGAGGTAACCCAGAACCAGAAAGTCTATCACAGTAATACTCACTTATAAGCAAAGATTAGTCATATAATATAGGATAAACCTACTAAAATCTACAGGCCTAAAGAAGTTAAACAACAAGGAGGACCCTAGGAAGGATGCTTAATTCTTATAAAGAAGGAAAACAGGATAGACATTGGAATCAGCAGAAGAGAAGAAACAGGACCCAGAGTCTACCATAGAGTTCCTCTGAAAGAATCCACGCAGGGAATCTAAGCAATGCAGAGACTCGCATCCAAACTTTGAGCAGAACACAGGAAGTCTTATGGAAGAAGGTGGGATAGAAGGACCTGAGGGGACAGGAGTTCCACAAGACGACCAAAAAAGCCACAAAAACCTAGACCGTGAGTCCCAGTAGAGACCGATACTCCAACCAAAGACCATGTATGGAGAGGACCAAGGCCCTCTGATCAGATGTAGCCCATAGGCAGCTCAGTCTTCATTTGGGTTCCCTAGTAAGGAGAGCAGTGTTTATCTATGACACTAACTCTGTGGCTTGGTCATACCCACCTGGTGGGGTAACTTTGCGAGCCCACAGAAGAAGAGGATCCAGGAGTCCTGAAGAGATTGGATAGGCTAAGATCAGATAATAGGGGAAGAAATCTTGCCTTTCAGGGAGTAGAGAAGAGTAGGGGGAAGAAGGAAGGAAGGTGGGACTAGGAGGAGATGAGAGAGTAGCTTAACATCAGGATAAAAGTGAATAAATTGTAAAAAATAAAATAAAAAATATAAAAAAAGAAACTGCATAAAAAGTGATCATGTTTTAATCGCATCCTCTGCAGTAATTTTGGTTCAATTAAATCTCTGTTAAATTTCTATCTTGTGTCCACTGTCTTTTCTAAGAATAACCCACAGAACAACTGGAAATATTGAGGGTATTTTTTTAAAAGAGTTCACTGATGCAGTTAAATAAATCTCAGAGAAAGTAAATTTGTGCAGTACATAATGCCTCTTCATCTTTATTGTATATGAAGCAATTAGACAGAGGCAACAAGTAAACACAAGTGTTAAATAATATTATTCTATCAGAGCCATGGCATGCAGACTATTGTTTTAATTTTGTTAGCTCAAATGTGTACACAAGTTTAATCTATCAAACATTTTGTGAACTCAGACTGTTTGCCAAAGCAGACACAGATGCTGATGAATTTGTTCCAAAGGAGCTTATCCATCTGTATGTGATGAACAGAATGTCTTGGTTCTCTGAATTTATTACCATCATGATCAATAATAAACATAGCACAAACACAGTCTTCTCCATCCCAAAACATTACTTCTGTTTTGTAGCTTTAATTTGTTTCCAAGTGTGTGTATCTTGATGGCCTTGTCTTATGTGTAAGTTTTGGGGGCAGATTCCAAGCTCATTTCTTTCTCACTCACATGACCAATTTGTTTACTATTCACAGTTTTTTTTTTTTTTTTTTTTTTTCTGAATAGTGGGTTTGGTGACTGAATTCATGGCAATGCTCTATGAATAAAAATGATGAATGATACTCAGGAAAACTGTTTCGAGTTTGGAAGCCTAAAAAGTCAGGAAAAATTTAAAGGATATGGCAATGGCAAGGCAAAGTGATAAAATACACTTGGTGTCTTGACTACTGGCAGAATACCGACAGCTACCGAAAGCTACAGCCACAGTGTGTGAAATGCACCTTTATTTTCCTCACCTACTGGGAGTTTCAAATTATTTATTTTGGTACTGTCCTTACTCTGAGGCTTTGTGAAGTAGATCCATGATATTTATTGTTAAATCATACATAATTTTGAGAGGAGGTAATAATATACTTCTTAAAATGTTATACGTGGAAGTTTAGAGTTGCCTATGACCCTATGGATAATAATTTGAAGAAAATAAACACTTAAAATAATAATGCATTAGTTCATATTTAATTACATGTTTGGGTGTTAGTGTAACTAATATAACATTTTTTGTTTAAGAAGATGAATATAGAAAGCTTGAAGGCATGGAATATATGCATGTTTATTGAATATAGAATAACAGAGATTCAGAAAAGAGACAAGGAATAAAAGGTTTTTTTTATTAATCTTATGGCTTAAATACACTGATAACTACTTATAAATATTTGAAAATGGCATTCCTGTATTCATTATAACTCAAGATTCATTCATTTGACTGCAAATTTTATGATTTCCCAGTTTTTAATAGCTGAGTAGTATTCCATTGCATAAATGTACCTCTGTTTCTGTATCTATTCTTCAATTGAGGGACATCTAGGTTGTTTCCAGATTCTCACTTGTTTCCAGATTCTCACTATTATGAATAAAGCTGCTTTGAACATAGTTGAGCAAATGCCCTTGTTGTGTGATAGAGCATATTTTGGATATATGCCCAGGAGCGGCATAGCTGGATCTTGAGTTAGCACTATTCCTAATTGTATGAGAAAGTGACAGATTGATTTCCACAGTAGATGTACAAGTTTACATTCCCACCAGCAATGCAGGAGGATTCCCCTTTCTCCACATCCTCTCCTGCATATGTTATCACTTCAGTTCTTAACTTAGCCATTCTGATGGGTGTTAGATGGAATGGAACCAGAAGAGATAATTTTAAATGAGGTAATCTAGAAGCAGAAAAGCACATATGTTATATAGTCACTTATTCATTGATATTAGCTATATAATATAGGATAAATTATTAAAATTTATATGCCTAAAGAAGCTGAACAACAAGAAGGATCCTAGGGAAGATGCTTATTTGTCATTCAGAAGGGCAAACAGGATGGACACTGGAAGAAATGGAACGGGACCAGAGCCTACCACAGATGTCCTCTAAGAGACTTCACCCAGCAGAGGATTAAAGCAGATACAGAGACTCACAGCCAAACTTTGGGCAGAGCATAGGGAGTCTTATAGAAGAAGGGGGAAATAAAAAGACCTGGAGGGGACAGGAACTCTAGTAGGAGAACAAAAAAGCCCTAAAAGCTGGGTTCAGTGAGGCCTGCAGAGGTTGATGCATCAACCAAGGGCCATATGTTAGTTATTAAAAATCATGAGGATGGTCCACAGATATTCTCTGCAAGAGGTTTATTAGGAGGGTATGGAGGGAGGGGGTAGCAGGACATGAAGAGAAAGAGAGAAAAGGGATGTGGTGCCCCGAGAAAGAGAGAGAGACAGAGACAGAGACAAAGACAGAGAGATAGAGAGAGAGAGAGAGAGAGAGAGAGAGAGAGAGAGAGAGTAAGAGAGGAGAGTAAGAGAGTGTAAGAGAGACCACTTGTTGGGGTTGGCCCTTTAAGGGGCAAGGTAACCACGCCTTCCAGGTGTGGCCACCTGGCCAGAGACACATGATGACATCATAAGTTGCTGGGTAACCTAGGAGCAGGTTGTGTTCCAAAATACTAACACCATACATGGAGAGGTCCTAGATCCCCTCAGATGTAGCCCATAGGCAGCTCAAGCTCCATCTGAGTTTCCTAGTGTGAGCAGCAGGGGCAGTCTCTGACATGAACTGCGTTGACTGCTCTTTGATCATTTTTCCCTAGTGGGGTGCCCAGGCCAACCCACAGAGAAAGAGGATCCAGGCAATTCTGATGAGACCTGATAGGCCATGGTTAGATAGTAGGGGAGGAAGACTTCCCTCATTAATGGACTAGAACTAGGAGAGAGGGATAGGGGGGAAGAGAGAGGGAGGATGGGAACAGGAGGAATGGGGGAGGGGGATACAAATGCTATACAAAGTGAATAAATTGGAAATAATAATAATAATAATAATAATAATAATAATAATAATAATAATAATAATAATATGCTTAGAATAGATTCCTGGACCCAACTATATAGAGAAGTATTTCCAATTAATACTAGAGAAAGCAATGTTATATAGACATTCTAATGAGAAGTCCCTTACAGGATATATCCAGGGTCTTCATATACACACCTTGGATAGTCATCTCTCTTCACCATTGTTATTCTAAAATATGTGATTTAATTTCCATTGTCTCAGCTATTGTTTTTACATGTGCACCATAGCCCTTAAACTTCATTTTCCTCTTTAATTCTTTCGTTTTCATTGTACTCCAACACCTTTGAGGATGTTGACAGGTGATTGAGATACCATATAATTTGTGCTTCATTCTAGAATATCACTCAAATAATTTTTCACAGCACTGTGATTTTCTCTGTAAATATAATTATTTTAAGATATTACCAACAGAAACCTCTTTATTTTCTGATTCACTCTAAAGATACTCACAAAAGAGCTGTATAAATCAATTAATTTTCATCTTTGGAGAAACTGAAGAATAACTACATCTGAGACATTTAACAATTCTAACATTTCTTCACTCCAGCTTGAGA
This sequence comes from Psammomys obesus, assembly GCF_907164565.1. NCBI lineage: Eukaryota > Metazoa > Chordata > Mammalia > Rodentia > Muridae > Psammomys > Psammomys obesus. Next base: position 14,422,370 of record NW_026596134.1, on the reverse strand, counting down.
AATGAAACAAAATTTGATTGCATCTATTTTATTGAATGTTTGATAAGTTTAAGAAAACTTTCAGGGGTATAATGTGCTTCTAGGATTTTGGAAAACTTAATAATACATTTTGCGTATGACTATCATTTTTTGCTTGAAGTGTTTTTACTTTTTTATTTATTTTTCTAATAGGCTTACTTTTTCCCCATCTGATTTTTTTTTCAATATGAAACATATTTCTTTTCTGTTCCCATCTGATATTATATAAAATTTTCTGAACTTATCAGTGATGTTTCTTCCATTCTATTATGATTATTGTTTCATTGTTCATGTAAGTTTTATATTTCTAAATTTCATTATTTTGCCTTTATAAATGAACCGATTTTCACTGTCTTGCAGTATGTTAATTCCTCAGTCTTTTTGTATATTTTTACTGCCTGTATATTTACATAATCATATATATCTTAACATACATGCCTTAAATATTCTATAAATACATATGTAAATATGCATACATACAAACTAACACATATCTATGCATATATGTATGTATATCTCATTTAACACATTATAGATATTATATATGGCATAATAACTTATAAAAATATGTTATTATATGTATACTATTTAAAGTATTGTAAGTTATGATAAATCTAGATATTGTCATATATACTATGCATATATGATATTGTCATATGTAAGATATTGCTATAGATTTTTTATGTATATCATCTATAGGTACATTAGGAGACATCTGTTTGCCAACACTCATTTGCTGAATGAAAATATGTCAACTAAATATTTTGTGACTTCGTCTCTTTTTATTAGAAGAGAAAATAATCTTGGGTTTTGTAAGAGATCAGACTTTCTGCAAGGATGGCTTTGGCCACACTAGTTTCTGAATAATTTCTACTCATTTGCAAGGATCAAGGGCACACCTATTTGTTAGCAACTGGATGGTCCACCAGACAACTCTTATTTAATACACAATTTGACCTAACAAAAAAACCCAGAATAGTTAGCTGTTGAAGAAAAGTAGATAGTGCTCTTGACTGGTTGTGGTTTGATTAGAAACTAACCATATCTCAGCACATATTGCTCAGGACCATTCTGTGCAATGTCTCTGCTCTCAGCTGATCTCTAAGTTAGATCTTTTTTTTCTTTTCTTTATTGTTATTATTTATTACAATTTATTTACTTTGTATCCCGGCTGTTGTACCCTACCTCATCTCCTCCCCATCCCACCATCCCTCCCTCTTCCCCACTATGCCCCTCACCTATTACACTGATACTAGGTATCTCCTACTGATAGGAGAGGTCCTTCTCCACTATGGGTCTGCAGACTATTAGGTCTCATTAGGACGGTCTTGATCCTCTTTCTCTGAGGCCTAGTAAGGCCCATTGTCAGGGGGAAGTGATCAAAGAGCAGGCAACCAAGTTCATGCCAGTGACTGACCCTACTCCCCATCCTAGAGAATCTCAATGACGACTGAGCTGCCCATGGGCTACATCTGAGCAGGAGGTCTAGGTTCTCTCCATATATGGTCCTTGGTTAATTCATCAGTCTCTGCCAGCCCCTACGGCTCAGATTTTTTGACTCTTGTTAGTCTTCTTGTGAACCTCCTGTGCCTTCCAGGTCTTTCTATCTCCCTCTTCTTTCATAAGATTCCCTGCCATTTGCCCAAAGTTTGGCTATGAATCTCAGCATCTGCTTCCATGCCCTGCTGGGTAGAGTCTTTCAGAGGTCCTTTGTAGAAAGTGCCTGTCTGTTCCCTGTCTTTTCCTACTTCTGATGTATAGCCTGTTTGCCTTTCTGAATGAAAATTAAGCATCTACCCTAGGGTCCTCCTTGTTGTTAACCTTCTTTAGGACTATAGATTTTAGCATGTTTATCTATAGTACATGGCTAATATCCACTTTGAAGTAAGTATATGCTATGTGTGTCTTCCATACATACATGCCACTCCTGGGCATATATTCGCAAGATGTTTAACCATTCAACAAGGACATTTGCTCAACTAAGGTAGAAGATTTTACTTCGCAGTTATTTAGTCTCAGTAGGTACCATAATTCCTGCATTGAGCAGAGGTCTCATTTCCAAGCTAAATGATGGTATGTCTTATGTTTTTGCAGTAAAACGTAGGGCGAATCAAAGTTACCCCTAAAAACATTTCTTTAAGCCATATGAGGTTGACACCCAATAAAGCAACTTGCCCATTATTACAATTCCCTATTGTTGTTAGTAATGTAGCATACACTGCTCCTGGAATGTGGCTGCCAGTTGTCATTTCTGTTCTCTCACCTTGTAGCTTAAACTGGCATAAATCTCTATGGGCCTTCTGGGCTAATAGCCTTGCTGAACACATTAATTCTCCTCCCCAAAACCCTTGTACATCCTCTGACTGAACTGTGAGCAAATGGCTTGGGACTGAGAGACCTTACACAGAGTTCTCCTGCTCTTTTTTCAGCAAGGTCTGTAATAAAGGTTTATGGTACACATATGAGAATGATTGTTGAGTGTTAGAAAGAGATCACTTTCAGGGTAACCTGATAGGTGGACAAATGTGACAGATGTGAGTTAGCTTGATATGGTTACCAATAAGAGAATTCTGTAACTGGTTCCTAAAGAATGCAAATGTGTGTATTTGTATGGTTGTTTTGAGTAGGTTTATAAATTAGTATGCAGAAACCCACATAAATCATCAGCACATAGGTTAAAATAACTCAGGAACTTGTCTACAGTGCACACTGGACTATTAAAATCATTTAAAACAGTGTTTGGCAGACAGTTACACTCACTTGACAAATTGAGATCCTTTATTAGTTTCATGTTGCTTTTGGCTTCAGTCTTATTGACCAACCGCTCTACTCTTAGTTTCCAAGTGGTATCTGAATATATTGAAAATGTTCTGTGTGTGTGTGTAGTGGAATTGGGAGCTGATTACATGAGATAAGGGTTTTATATCAACATACCAAAATTAATTAGATATATTTATTCTGCATACTTTTTCTAAATTATTTCTGATTTTTTATAAGGTTTAAACAGTTGAACTAGCTCATATATTAAGAGAAGACTTCTGATACCCTAGGTCCTGTTTTCTCTAAACGACGGAATCCATTTTCAGTGAGCTATATGAAAATCCTCTAAATATGGCCTCATTTTGGGTTCTCCCAACCACAGGGGTAGAAATTGTTAGTTACAACTGGCTCACTGTCAATCAATCCAGGTTCTAACATTAGAAAACCAATTATGGCCAACCATGATTGGTGCCTATCTGAAGTACAAATAGAGCACAATTTTAGCAAGCATAGAGATTTTTATAAAACGTTGGATATTATTGTAAAATTCATTGTCTATGTGGATATATAGTTTAATGATAATAACTAACTTTCTAAATTGAGAAAAATTAAAGCACAATTCAAACGCATCTTCTATCAATTGTTTTAACATGAAATAAGTTCTTGAAGAACAGTTTCTTTATGTAGAAATATTTTTGGGTTACAAGCAAACATACTTGTGGGATACAGCACAGCATTTTTTGCTGTTTTTTTCCCCCAGTGTGTCTTACCTAAACAATATATTAATATTAAGGAATTGATTCAATGCATATTGTATCCCAAGTGTTCATTAGATCCTTATAGATATAATAATATTCTGGAAGTGTTAATGTTTTAAGGAAAGAAATGTTCCAAGTATCAGTATAAAAATTAAGGAAATGATCCATGAAGCATCTCAGAGGATGGCTAGCCACACAAGCATTAGGACTTAAGGTCAGATCCCTACAACCCAAATAAAATGTTTGGTGTGGTAGTATGCATTTTTAACACATTTCCAAGTAGGCACATCCAGGAAGCTTGCCTACTATCTAGTCCAACCAAGGAAACAAGATACAGGTTCAACGAGAAAGCTAGTCCTTTAAAATAAAGTGAAAAGCATGCAAGATAATCACTTGACACTGACCTCGGACCTACACACACATGTGTACCCACGTATATGTGAATACATATATGCACGCACCCAGATGAGGCCATGTATACACAGCACACATCCTTACACATAGAATATTTAAAACACTAAATATGATAAATATAACGTATTAAGGCCTTATTAACATACACAGAAGGGATTATAAAATTAATACACATATGCGGATTTGAACCTGGAAGTATCTCTGACTTCTGCACACATGTGTCCATAGTTAAGATCAAGCTTTCGGGATGAGCTGTGAAAAGAGTGGTACACGACTTGTCACAATCAAGCTGCTCGTGTTGGGGAGGGTAGAGACTGAGAGGTACATAATGGAGGGCAATAATAACTAGATGTGCCCAGATATTACCTTATATCATTATATCAACATAACACTTTTTTTTTTGCTGTTGCTCATAATTATTTAAATGGTGAAGCTCTTGAGGAAGGGTTTCCAAGAGCATTCTACTTCCAAGAGCAACAGCTGAAATAGTTGAAGTCATTTTTAATGATGATTTGAAGTTAGAGTTGTGCAAATGGACGTTCACTCAACAAAATGCCTTATATTTTGCAAGCAGTGTAAAATAACCTGCTTTGTTATATATACATATACATATACACTATATATATATATATATATATATATATATATATATATATATATTAACCAAGAAAAACACATATATTTTCAATGCTCATACATAAAATACAAGAATATCTAACTGACCAAGGCAAACAAAACACTTTGGGTTACATTAGAGATGTACCCTGATGTTTCTCGTTGCCCCTCTTTACCCAGCCTCTATGCATACAGCACACACTTTATCTCAGGACAAGCTGACAAACAATGCCACATGTCTAAAAACCCACACACTTTTGGGCTCACCCCTTAGGAAGTGACTAATGTGGAAGAGGAAGACATATGTTTGCCACAGGTGCTCATTATAAGAAAAAATGTTTCCCTTCAGAAAATATATGCCTAGTTTTTAAATCCAAGTCGTGGTGTGAATATTTACATTGGGTGAACTGTTCCCCATGTAAACAGTGAAATTATCAACCCTGAGTGATGGAACTGATTTTGTTTTCATTCTAGAGAAGTCCAAACTTAAAGGAATTAATAAAAGAAAGAGAATCCTTGTAAACACCCAGTAGAAGACATTAGTATTCTAAGACATATAAACAAAATGGTAGAAAAGTATCAAGTTTAATGTAGTAAACCATGAAAGAATGCAGGAACTTTTGGAAGACAGAAAGTTGTGTGTGCTATAGTTTTAAAAGACTCAGGGAAGACTGGAGAGAGAGAGAATCCTTATAATGTAGTGCCCCACAGAGTGTTTTCAGAAGGCAGCAGGTAAATCTCCCTGAAGCTGTGGAGTAGCCAAGAAAAACACATATATTTTCAATGCTCATACACAAAATACAAGAATATCTAACTGACCAAACAAAACACACCTTTTGAACCCTAAGAATCCTCTACCAACTACATATGACTCCAATGTAGGCAAATTAAATATGTAAAAGGAAAACATGAAAAAAAGTTTGACTATATGAGCAGGTACAATGGAATAGGAGGATAAAAATAAAGCCAAGCAAAATATAAATAAAAACAAAACAAAAGCTTCAGACAATGGAAACTATAGTTACTAAAAATGAGAAGACGGCCTGAGCAAAGAGGTAAATTAGTTTTCATTATGTTCACAGTACTAAATTAAGGTATAGCTAAACAATAAAAATGATATGGAAATCATGGAACTGATGAGCCAATCTATCTAGAACACTTAAAACAGTGAATGCTACATCCATACACACTTGACAAACATGTTAAATAAAATTGACAAGTGAAAGGAAAAGAACTAATCAACAATGGTATTGAAGATTCCAATGGTTCCACGTTTACTGAGGGATGAAGTGGAAGAAAATAAGAAGCTGATCCACTTTGTATGCCAATTTGAGACTTTGAAACATGAAAACTAGTCACAGAACTCCTCAGAGCACTGTGAAAACTCTTGATTTTAAAATCATACATGGAAAATTCTTTAAGATAATCATATTCTTTACCAGAAACAAGCCTTAATTAATTTAAAAATATTTAAAGGATATAAGCTATGTTTTCCTTCTATCATAAATTAAATTAGAAATCGGTACAGAATGACATTACTGATATTTATAATGAAATCAGAAAATAACTGAAGAAAACAAAAAGTAAAATGCACTATATGAGAACTTTTAGAGTGCATGAAAAGTTACATTGGAGAGAAATATTTTTCTGTAAATACCTACACTGAGAGAACTTTCACAAGTAATCTACTCTCATGCTTAAATATATTAAGAAAATTAAGGAAAATCAAAAGCAAACAGATCAAGGGAATAATGAAAATTAGGGTAGACACAAATAAAATAGGCATTAAGACAATAGAAAACGAGGATTCGACAAGATGGCGGCACCGGGAGGACTCTCTGACCAGCAGCACAGCAGGATCTGCACAGTGACCAGCAGTCAGAACTCACGGCCCTAAAACACAAGTGATTGTGTTTCCCAGGTGAGAGGATACCCCACGGTGGGGGATTCATTCAGCTTTAACTCACACAGCTAAACCGCGGAAGACATACTGGTTCCACCAGGCGCTTGGTCGCCAGCCCAAAGCCACACACCAGCGTGCTCTGATCACTGTCCCAGACTGAACTGTGGCCCCACAACATCACAGACTAAGATTTCCAGTCGAGAGATAACCCCACGGTGCAGGAAACGATTGGGACCGACCTTAGGTCACCCAGACATCCCCTGGAAAAGACTGGGGTTCCGTGGGCACCTCAGGAGACAGCCCAGATCCAGAGCTGGGGACCCAAGAACCAGCACAGAGTCCTGCCTGCACACCTGATTTACTGCGCCAGATAGAACTGTGGGCCTCAGGGCACCAGAGACTGAGTTTCTCTGTCGGGTGCAAACCCACAGGGAGGGAAACAGCTAGTCTGATCTCAGAGCAGTCAGTGGATACCACCATCCCGAAAAGGTTTCGAGAAAAATTACCCAGTTTTGGCACACACCCAGGAACCCAATCCCCAGAAAGGCAAAAGGCAGAGCCATGTAAGTCTTTGCCTGTGGGTTCTACTCGCCATCACAGACAGAATGGCTGTCCCCAAAGCAAAGACTGGGTGTCCCTGTCAGGAGGAAACCCCACAGCAGGAGGATCATCAGGTCCAATGCTCAGGACACCCAGCTCCAAAAGACTTTCTGGATTCACGCAGACTCTAGGCTCTAGCCTTCTACTGCAGGCATGAGCGCTGTACTCACCTGCCATACTGAGTACCACTAGGGCACTGGGGCACACAGCTGCATCCTCAGACCTACAAAAGCCAGAGAGCCATTACAGCAGCTCTCAGATATTGCTCCAAGGATCAACCAGTTATCCCTAGCTAAACTAACAAAACTGTGGGAATCCCTGGTTCTTCAAGAGGGCTGCACCCAAAAATTACACCTTAAGAGCAACAGCTACTGCTCACTAAATTCAGAGCAAGAAACCCAGCAGCAGGGCCGCCATCACCAGGACCTCTCCTGATGAGAGGAGAGCCTTTCTGAACGTCACAGTTACCACACAGGTTGATACAGGTGAAGTGAACTGTGACAATTCCTGAAAAGCACCACCATTCACTTGACCATACCCAAAAAGCAGAGGAGACTTTCAGAACCTCGCCAAGTGAATACTCCCCACCCCAGGACCCAGCAGCCACCAGAAATTAACAGACAATACCTGAGACAGAGAGATGGGTAGAGGCCAGCAAAAAAGCACAAACAGCAAAAGGCAAAGCAATATGGCAGCCCCAGAACCCAGTTATCCAGGTAACTGTGGACACCCTAACATAAGGGAAATTAAAAAAGATTACCTTACATCTATGCTTATGAAGAGGTTAATGGAGGAAGCAAATAAAATGCATAAAGAATTAGGGGAAATATAATAAAACAGATTATGGTCATTTGTAAAGAAATACAGGAAGATGCAGCCAAACAGTTTGTGGCATTCAGAGAGGAAATGATTAAATCACTGAAAGAAATAAAAGAAACAGAGGAATGTTCAAACAAACAGCTGAAGGAATTGAAGGAAAAACAGGAAAATACATTCAGACAGGTGAAGGAAATCAACAAAACAGTTCAAGATCTGAAGATAGAATTGGAAGAATTAGGGAAAACACAATTGGAGGAAATCATGGAGAGGGAGAACCTAGGAAAGAAAAAAGGAACAACAGAGGTAAGCATAACCAACAAACTACAAGAAATAGAAGAAAGAATCTCAGGTGTGGAAGATACCATGGAAGAAATAGATGTATCCATCAAAGAAAATGTTAAATCCAAAAAATTCCTGACACAAACGATCCAAGAAACACAAGACAGCATAAAAAGACAAAACCTAAGAATAATAGGAATAGAAGAAAAAGAAGATTCCCTCCTCCAAAGCCCAGAAAATATTTTCAACAAAATCAATGAAGAAAATTTCCCAACTTAAATGAGAGGCCAGTAAGAATACAAGAGGCCTACAGAACACCTAATAAATTAGACCAGAAAATAAAATCCTCCTGTCACATAATAATCAAAACAGTAAGTATACAGAACAAAGAAAAAAATACTAAAAGCTGCGAGGGAAAAAGGCCAAGTAACATATAATGGCAAACCCATCAGAATCACACCTGACTTCTCAACAGAAACTATGAAAGCCAGAAGAGCCTGGACGCATATCATGCAGACCCTAAGAGAACACAGACATCAGCCTAGGCTACTATACCCTGCAAAACTCTCAGTCCTCATAGACGGAGAAAACAAGATATTCAATGACAAAAACAAATTTCAACAATACCTACACACAAAAGAAGCATTATAGAAGATACTAGAAATAAAAATACAACCCAAGAAAACTAACTACTTTCAAGAAAACACAAGAAATAAATAACCTTACAACAGCAAAACAAAAAGTAGCCAAACACACTACCATAGCCAACATCAATATCAAAGGATCTAACAGCCACTGGTCATTAAACTCCCTCAACATCAATGGACTCAATTCTCCAATAAAAAGACACAGACTAACAGAATGGATGCGTAAACAAGACCCAACAATCTGTTGCATACAAGAAACACACCTTAATCACAAAGAGACATTACCTGAGAGTAAAGTGCAAGAAGACAGTTTTTCAAGAAAATGGACCCAAGAAGTAAGGAGGAGTAGCCATTCTAATATCTAAAAAAATAGATTTTCAACCAAAATTAATCAAAAGAGATAGAGAACGACACTTCATACTCATCAAGTAAAAAATCCAGCAGGAAGATATCACAATCCTGACATCTATGCCCCAAATGCAATGGCACCCACATTTGTAAAAGAAAATGTAATAAAACTTAAACCACACATAGACCCCCACACATTATTAGTGGGAGACTTGAACACCCCACTCTCAGCAAAGGACCAGTCAACAAAACAGGAATTAAACAAAGAAACAATAATCTCCCATTGGTCATGAATCAAATGGACCTCACAGACATCTTCAGAACCTTTCACCCAAACACAAAAGAATTTACCTCATGGAACCTTCTCCAAAATAGACCATATAGTTGGTCACAAAGCAAGCCTCAACAGATACAAGAAGATTGAAATAATCCCTTTTATCCTATCTGATAACCATGGACTAAAGATGGACCTCAATGACAAAAATAGCAAAAAACCTACACACACATGGAAAATGAGCAACTTGCTACTAAATGACAGTTAAGTCAGGGAAGAAAGAAAGAAAGAAAGAAATTAAAGTCTTCCTAGAATTCAATGAAAATACAGGCACAAAATACCCAAATTTATGGGACACAATGAAAGCAGTGCTAATAGGAAAGTTCATAGCACTAAGTGCCTTCAAGAAGAAATTCGAAACATCTCATGGAAGCAACTTAATGGCTCACTTAATAGCCCTAGAAAAAAGAAGAAGCAGACACACCAAAGGGGAGTAGACAGCTGGAAATCATCAAACTCAGGGCTGAAATCAATGAATTAGAAACAAATAAAACAATTCAAAGAATCAATGAAACCAAGAGCTGTTTCTTTGAGAAAATCAACAAGATAGATAAACTTTAGCCAAAGTAACTAAAAGGCAGAGAGAAACTATCCAAATCAGCAAAATCAGAAAAGAAAAGGGGGACATAAGCACAGACACTGAAGAAATACAAACAATCATTAGGATTTACTTTAAAAGGCTATATGCCACAAAATTTGAAAATCTAAATGAAATGGACAATTTTCTTGATCGATTAGACTTACCAAAGTTGAATCAGGACCAGGTAAGTCAATTAAATAGTCCTATATCTCCCAAGGAAATAGAAGCAGTCATCAAAAGTCTCCCATCCAAAAAAAGCCCAGGACCAGATGGATTCAGTGCAGAATTCTAACAGACCTTCAAAGAAGAGCTAACTCTAGTTCTCTTCAAAATATTCCACAAAATAGAAACAGAAGGAACACTACCAAACTCATTCTATGAAACCACAGTCACCTTGGTACCTAAACCTCACAAAGACCCAATGAAGAAAGAGAATTATAGGCCAATCTCCCTTATGAACATTGATGCAAATATACTCAAAAAAATACTTGCAAACTGAATCCAAGAACACAACAAAGATATGATCCATTATGACCAAGTAGGCTTCATACCAGGCATGCAGGGGTGGTTCAATATATGGAAATCCATCAATGTGATCCACCACATAAACAAACTGAAGGAGAAAAACCACATGGTCATCTTCTTAGATGCCGAAAAGGCATTTGATAAAATCCAACATCCATTCATGTTTAAAGTATTAGAAAGATCAGGGATACAAGGCACATACCTGAACATAGTAAAGGCATTATACAGCAAGCCTATAGCCAATATCAAACTCAATGGAGAGAAACTTAAATCATTCCCAGTGAAATTAAGGACAAGACAAGGCTGCCCACTCTCTCCATATCTCTTCAACATTGTTCTTGAAGACATTGTTAGAACAATAAGACAGTTGAAGGAGATCAAGGGGATACAATTTGGAAAGGAAGAAGTCCAACTATCACAATTTGCAAATGATATAGTATTCATGAGTGACCCCAAAAACTCTACCAGAGAATTCTTACAGCTTATTAATACCATCAGCAAAGTGGCTGGATACAAAATTAACTCAAAAAAAAAAAATCAGTAGCCCTCCTGTATACAAAAGACAAAAGGGCTGAGAAAGAAATTAAGGAAACAACACCCTTCACAATAGCCACAAAGGACATAAAGTACCTTGGTGTGAACCTAACCAAGCAAGTCAAAGACTTGTATGAAAAAAATTTACAGTCTCTGAAAAAAGAATTAGAAGAAGTATCAGAAGATGGAAAGATCTCCCATGCTCATGGCTTGGCAGGATTAATAGAGTAAAAATGGCCATCTTACCAAAAGCAATCTACAAATTCAATGCAGTTCCCATCAAATTACCAACACAATTCTTTACAGACCTTGAAAAAAAATTCTCACCTTCATATGGAACAACAGGAAACCCAGAATTGCTAAAACTATTCTCTACAGTAAAAGATCTTCATGAGGTATCTCCATCCCAGATCTCAAGCTGTACTATAGAGCAACAATACCAAAAACTGCATGGTACTGGCATAGAAACAGACTGGTGGATCAATGGAATAGAATAGAAGACCCAGAAATAAACCAACACACTTATGAACACCTGATTTTTGACAAAGATGCCAAAACCATTCAATGGAAAAAAGACAGCATCTTCAACAAATGGTGCTGCTCTAACTGGATGTCTACATGTAGAAAAATGCAAAAAGATCCATACTTATCACCCTGCACAAAACTAAAGTCCAAGTGGATCAGGGACCTCAACATAAAACCAGACACATTAAGTCAGTTAGAAGAAAAAGTGGGGAAGAGCCTTGAACTGGTTAGCACAGGAGACAACTTCCTAAACAGAACACCATCAGTACAGGCTAAGAGCAACAATCAATAAATGGGAATTCATGAAACTGAGAAGCTTCTGTAAAGCAGAAGCTTTATCATTAGATAAAGATATTGTCATTAGAGCAAAACGACTGCCTACAGATTGGGAAAGTATCATCACCAACCCTTTATCTGACAGAGGACTAATATCCAGTATATATAAAGAACTCAAGAAGTTAAACAGCAACATATCAAGTAATCTGATTAAGAAATGGAGTATAAAGCTAAACAGAGAATTCTCAATAGAGGAATATCAAATGGCAGAGAAACACTTAAAGATATGCTCAATCTCATTAGCCATCAGGGAAATGCAAATCAAAACGCCTCTAAGATTTCACATTACACCCATCAGAATGGCTAAGATCAAAAACTCAAGAGACAACACATGCTGGTGAGGTTGTGGAGAAAGGGGAACCCTCCTCCACTGATGGTGGGAATGTAAACTTGTACAACCACTCTGGAAAGCAATCTAGCGCTTTCTCAGACAACTAGGATTAGCGCTTCCTCAAGATCCAACCATACCACTCCTAGGCATATACCCAAAAGAGTCTCAGGTACACAATAAGGACATTTGCTCAACCATGTTTGTAGCAGCCTTATTTGTAATAGCCAGAAGTTGGAAATAGCCCAGATGCCCCTTATTGGAGGAATGGATGCACAAATTGTGGTATATCTACACAATGGAATATTACTCAGCAATAAAAATAAAAAAAAAGAAAAAGAAAATAAAAACAACAAGGAAATCATGAAATTTGATGGTGGGATCTGGAAAAGATCATCATGAGTGAGCTATCCCAGAAGCAGAAAGACTCACGGTATATACTTACTCATATAGACATATAATAATAAAACCTACTAAAACCTGTATACCTAAAGAAGCTAATCAAGAGGGAGTACTCTTGCTAAAATGCTCAATTCCTATCAAGAAATGCAAAGAGGATGGATATCAGAAGGAGAAAAAAGGGTCCTAACACAGAGGACCTCTGAAAGGCTCTGCCCTGCAGACTATCAATGCAGATGCTGAGACTAATGGACAACCTTTAGGCAGAGTTCAGGGAATCTTAGGAAAGAAGTGGGAAACAGTAAGATCTGGAGAGGAAAGGAACTCCACAAGGAGAACAACAGAACCAAAAAAACCTGAGCACAGGGGTCTTTTCTGAGACTGATACTCCAACCAAGGACTATGCATGGAGATAACCTAAGACCCCTGCACAGATGTAGCCCATGGCAGTTTAATATCCAAAAGGGTTCCATTGTGATAGGAGCAGGGACTGTCTCTGATATGAACTGATTGGCCTGCTGTTTAATTACCTCCCCCTGAGGGGGAAGCAGCATTACCAGGCTACAGAAAAAAACAATGCAGCCACTCATAATGAGACCAATTGACTAGGAGGAGAAGGAAGAAAAAGAAGGCCTCCCCTATCAGTGGACTTGGGAGAGGCATGCATGCAGAGGGTGGAGGAAGGGAGGGATTGGGACACTAGGTGGGAGGGAACCACGGGGGGGGGGGGATACAAAGTGAGTAAAGTGTAATTAATAAAGAATTTTATAAAAAGCTAAAAAAATAGAAAATTGTTGGCTAATGGAAAGAAGTAAAGGTTACAAACTTAATTAATCATATAAATATTTCCCAGTAAAGGTAATGAGAAATTAAAAAAAAAAAAGACAATAGAAAATAAAGTGGAACCAAAGTTGAAATGGCTAATTAAACTGTTATAGAGATAAATGGGAGTTGAAGATAAGGACTTAGAGAGGAAGAGAAGAAAGGGTGGTTAGGGAAGGAGAAAGGATGTGGATGTAGAATACAATATGTTCAAAATGCATTGTATAAAATTTTCAAGGAATTAAAATTATAGTTTTAAAATAAAATGCATAAATCTTTTCGTGCTATGCCATACATATGAGGAGTGAGAATATATGTTACTATTAAAAATTCCAAAGTCATCTAATAACAAAATGACAGAGCAAGGTAGGGATAAATTTAAGCGAGCATTAATTCATTCTGCCACCCAAGAAAGCCAATTGCATTTGCTCCATAATCATTGTTTTCTCAAGTACAAATAAAATGATATGAACAATTTTCATTATTTCTACTGAGGATAATTTCCCTTGAAATGCTTCTCATTCCTGGAATACTGTAACAAGCATAACTGAATATGACTGCATATTTTCAGGAAACTTGTGAAGAAGAAAATGAATGAGGAAACAGGACTTATATTTCAGACTTTGTCATTAATAGCCATATACATAATGCTATCTCTGTACATTAGAAACAGACCAGAGGATTTATTTCTTTTCTAGAAAAATATTAACTTTCTTCAGAACTTAATTTACATTTAAAAAATTAGTCTCACCCTATACATGGTACCTCACTGGCTGAAAGCTTTCCATGTAGACTATACACTGAACTCCATGGCTCTATTTGTCCCTAACGTCAGTAACAGAATTACAAACTATCGCATTGGCTGTTAGGCTTGGGTCCTGGGAAGCAAGGTAAGGTGGTCATGTTTGCACAGCAAGCCCATTACCAGCAGAGTTTTCTTCCTAGCCCTAAACTGATTTATCAGTAGTTGATGCATCCTATTGTAGCCCAGGATAGCCAAATCCCCCCTTCTTCAATGCACTGAGACTCTTCAATGTACTTTGAGACTCACAGCATTTATTTATGAAAAGCACCTGTAGTCTCCCCTGCAATGCTTGGAATTCCGTAATGTATGCAGGCATTACTATTGCATCAAAAGTGCAAAGAAGCAACTTGGGTATCAGGAGTTTTACTTGGAAGATGTCATATGAAGGTGTTACCTGGGTCTGTACTAATGCTTAAGACATGGATTTCCTCTCAAAAGCTACAGGCTTTGCAATATTGACATCTGTGCCACGGCATAAAGAGTCCTCTCTATTCCACTTTTTCCCAAGGGAAGTTCTTCCTTTTCTTTAATTAATTTTTTTTATTTTTTATATTAGTTACAGTTTATTCACTTTGTATCTCAGCTATAGCCCCCTCCCTCATTTCCTCCCAATTCCACCCTCCCTCTTTTATCTCCTCCCTGCCCTGCCCCTCCTCTCTAAGTCCACTGATGGGGGAGGACCTCATCCCCTTTCATCTGATCCTAGCTTATCAGGTCTCTTCAGGACTGGCTGCAATGTCTTCTTCTGTGGCCTAGCAGGGCTGCTCCTCCCTCGGCGGGGGGTGGGGCAGGTCAAAGAGTCAGCCATTTTGAGTTCATGTCAGAGACCGTCCTTGTTCCCCTAACTAGGGGACCAACTTGGATACTGAGCTACCATGGGCTACATCCAAGCAGAGGTTCCAGGTTATATCCATACATGGTCCTTGGATGGAGAAACAGTCTCATAAAAGACCCCTGTGCACAGATATATTTGGTCCTTGTGGCGCTCCTGTCCTCTCCAGGTCATACTAGCTTCCCCTTCTTTCATATGATTCTCTGTACCCTGCCCAAGATTTGGTTATGAGTCTCAGCATCTGCTTTGATACACTGCTAGGTAAAGTCTTTCAGGGGCCCTTTGTGTTAGGCTCCAGTCCTGTTACTTATTTTCTCCTAGGAAACTTCCTTTCAAGAGGCCTTTCTCAGGTCTTTTTCTTATGGGAAGTGGCGCTCACAAAATGTCTTCTCCCTGTATTTTCTTCCACGCAAGCTACAAGATAAGAAGAAATTAAAAGACTAGATCAGAATCATTAGGTATAATGCCTCATTACAGGAACTTAAAGATAGTTAATGAAGCACTTTAAATGTCTAACTATCGAAGGGAAGTACACTTGACCTAAGTTGTTCATAAAATCATTGTATTGGTCAACAGGTTCACAGAATATGTAATGGGTATTATACATTATATTTCAGCTATAGTTGACATGTACAACCAATGAGCTAATTCTCATTACAAATATTATATTCCCTACATCATGCCTATAGAATAGTTGAATAATATATTAGACAACAGAATGTACTTATTTGACATTTAGATTAAAATTATATTGAAAATTGTGCCTTTGATAAATTTAAACTAGTAAATTATTGATAATAAATTGCTTACTTGCTTTGAAATCTTGGAGTACTTTCTGAAACTTGTAATCTCAACTTTGTAATTCAATACCTTTTGGGGGATGCAGTCCTAGAAATTAAGCACAGATTGTTATATAAGTGATGAAACTGTTCTACCTATAATCTATAAGCCTGGCCTCATTGAATTCTAAACGGAAAATTTATAGGAATAGGAGTGATTGGATAAGAAAGAAAAGAATTAAATTAAAGAAGTAAATGCTGAAATCCGATTTATTATTGACTTTATAATAGCTGAAAGTTCAAACACTTGATAGTATTGTATTATTTGATGTGTACTGC
This sequence comes from Psammomys obesus, assembly GCF_907164565.1. NCBI lineage: Eukaryota > Metazoa > Chordata > Mammalia > Rodentia > Muridae > Psammomys > Psammomys obesus. The sequence goes on along the minus strand of NW_026596134.1, from coordinate 14,406,071 downwards.
CACTGTGCTGTTTCAAAAGGGTCTCTGACTGCTTTAACATTATTTTAAATTAATTTACTTTTAAGAATCATTAGTAAGGGAATGGCAACTTTTTCTATGTAGTATTACTGAGAACAAAGACAAAATATTTAAACCATATGAACATTGTTTATTTCCAATTTTTTCAAGGGAGATGTTTGCACATTAAGCAGTGTGTGATTCAGGCACAGTGACACACGCCTGTTATCCCAGTGCTTGGGGAGGCAGAAGCAGGCAGATCTCTGTGATTCCTGGCCAGCCTGGTCTACAAAGTGAGTCAAGTGGGTTCTGGAGAGCCAAGGCTACACACAGAAAACCTTTCTCAAGAAAGAAAAAGAAAGAAAGAAAGAAAGAAAGAAAGAAAGAAAGAAAGAAAGAAAGAAAGAAAGAGAGAGAGAGAGAGAGAGAGAGAGAGAGAAAGAAAGAAAGAAAGAAAGAAAGAAAGAAAGAAAGAAAGAAAGAAAGAAAGAAAGAAAGAAAAAGAAAAAAGCGTGTGTATGTGTGTAGATTCATATGTGATTAAATTAGTGAAAAATAGTCATGGAATTTGTGGAAAAACTTGTAATGAAATAGCATGGGAGGAGTTGAGGGAGGGAGGGTGGGATTGGGAGGAAATGAGGTAGGGGACTAGAGCTGGATACAAAGTGGATAAAATGTAATTAATGTAAAAAATAAAAATTTAATTAAAAATAATAATAATTCTAAAAAATAAAAGAAATAGCTGTTCTATGTGCTCAGGGCGTAAGATTTTCCTTTTGTGGATAGCTTAATCTTGACCTTATTAATTGATATATTCTTTTGTAATTGTATAAAAATGAGGTGTAAGCTTCAGTCTTGAATTTCTTTAGTAAAACAAACATCATTTCAGAGCTGGAGTGTAAGCATCTATGAGTACTGTGATGATATTACTCAAGAAGGAAGCAGAAAGGTTTATAAGAGCTTACCAACAAGCTGACAAGTCATATCTTACCATGCTTTGTTATGTAATAAATGTTATGTAATAAATGTATCTTTGTTATGTAATAAATGAGCAGAAATTGATAACAATCATTTGATTGATTACTTTCTATTTTTTAAAATACCTGTTAAAGAAGAAAAAAGCAGCACAAAATAGTCTCATCCAAACTAATTCACAAGTGTGAATAATTTAGCATAATTACTAAATTTTCTCTTTCAACATGAACATACATTGTAGTACTTACCTGTATTTTTCAACATTCCATGTGATATAAAGAGTCATACTCAATTTTACTAAAACTAAATAATGTTTTCCATTTCAGACACAAGGATCATGTCGCAGTGACATGTTACATTTAATTACAGTATCTCAATATAATTTGTATTTAAAGTTTTCCCCCCAGGTTTCATTATTTCCCTGGTTTAAAACAGACCATTCTATAAGCCATCTCTCAACCTGCAGAGACCTGGCATTCCTTTGAGTCCTAAGCTATGCAAATGTAACAAGAAGTCCATCAAATAAATATGTTGTTTTCTTTCTGTATTGACATGAGGAGAAAAACATAGCAATGACAGTTTCTTCCATCTATGGCAATTCTAATGTATTTAATTTGTATATTCCAGGTTTTGTCACTGCTCTTGCTAAAATGCTCAAGGCAAAAAGGATCAACATCAGAAGAAGGAGAAAAGAGGAAACAAGTCAGGACCCTAACACAGAGAACCTCTGAAAGGCTCTGCCCTGCAGACTATCAATGCAGATGCTGAGACTTATGGGCAACCTTTGGGCAGAGTGCAGGGAATCTTAGGAAAGAAGTGGGAAACAGTAAGATATGGAGAGAACAGGAACTCCACAAGGAGAGCAACAGAACCAAAAAATCTGAGCACAGGGATCTTTCCAGAGATTCATACTCCAACCAAGTACCATGCATGGAGATAACCTAGAACCCTTGCACAGATGTAGGCCATGGTAGTTCAGTGTCCAAGTAGGTTCCATTGTAATAGGAACAGGGACTGTCTCTGACATGAACTGATTGGCCTGCTGTTTAATTACCTCCCCCTGAGGGGGAAGCAGCATTACCAGGCCACAGAAGAAGACAATGCAGCCACTCCTGAATGGACATGAACTCATGAGCTTCCCCTCCCTCCTGAGGGAGGAGCTGCCTTGCTGGGCCACAGATAAGGACATTGCAACCATCCTGAAGATACCTGATAAGCTAGGGCCAGATGGAAAAAGAGCAGGACACAACCTCTCAGTGGACTCTGACAGGGGCAGGGAGATGATGAGGGAGGGAGGGGATGATTGGGAGGGAAAGAGGGAGAGGGCTACAGCTGGGATACAAGTGAATGTATAAAATTATTTAAAAATTAAAAAAAATATTTAAAAAAAATAAAATTAAATTAAAAAAAAATTGGGAACAGAGCTAAACAGAGAATTCTCGATAGAATATTGAATGGCAGAGAAACACTTAAATACATGTGCAACCTCATTAGCCATCAGGTAGATGCAAATCAAAACAACCCTGAGATTTCACCTTACACCCACCAGAATGGCCAAGTTCAAAAACTCAAGTGATAATGTTGAACACTTCTTTAATTGATTCTTGGCCATTAGAGATACTTCTGTCAGGATTATCTGTTTAGTTCTCTCCCTCATATTTTAAGTGGATTATATTTGGTTTATTGGTGTTTATTTTCTTGAGTTCTTTATATATGTTGGTCTTTAGACCTCTGTTGGATGCGGGGTTGGTGAAGATCATTTCCTAATCTCTAGGCTGCTGTTTTGTCTTATTGACATAGTCCTTTGCCTTACAGAAGCTTTTCAGTTTCAAGGGTCTCATTTATCAACTGGTGATCTTAGAGCCTGAGCTGTTGGTGTTCTGTTCAGGAAGTTGTCTGTTGTGCCAATGAGTTCAAGGCTGTTCCCAACCTTTCTTGTCTTAGGGTTAGTGTGTCTGGTTTTATGCTGAGAACTTTGATCCTTTTAAGTCTTGTGCATGGTGATAAGTATGGATCTATTTATATACTTGTACATGCAGACATCTAGTTTGACCAGCACCATTAGTTGGAGACACTATCTTTTTTTTTTTTTTTTTCATTGTATGGTTTTGGCTTCTTTGTCAAAAATCAAATGTCTGCAGGTGTGTGGGTTTAGCTATGGAACTTCAATTTGATTCCATTGATCAATGTGTCTGTATTTTATGCCAATATCATTCAGTTTCATTACTACTGCTTTGTAGTACAACATATAAAGTTGAGAATTGATATTTTTCATGGTCTGTAACGAATTGTGTTGGAATTTTGATGGGAGTTGCATTGAATTTGTATATTGCTTTTGGGAAGATGGCTATTTTTACTATATTTATCCTACTGGTCCAGGAGCATTTCTACCTTCTGATATCTTCTTCAATTTCTTTCTTCAGAGACTTGAAGTTTTGGTCATACAAGTCTTTCACCTGCTTAGTCTGAGTTACAGAAAAAATATTTTATATTGAAAAAAATATCAACTTTTATTTACTCTATTTTTCTTCTTTTCCAACTTTTAAATTTATTCTTCATTTACAAAAATACATAATAATACAACCTCCTCTTCACCCAGCCCCCACCCCAACATTCCATTTTCTCCAGATTCACTGTTCCTCTCTTTTTCTTCAAAAGAGAGAATGCCCTGTAGAGATAACAACCAAATATGACATAAAAAGATGCAATAATGCTAAGATCAGATGGAAGGAGAGGGGGACCTCCCCTATCAGTGGACTTTGGGAGGGGCATTTCTGAAGAAGGGGAAGGGAAGGTGGGATTAGGTGGGGAGGAGGGGGATTATGGGGGAATACAAAGTGAATAAAGTGTAACTAATAAAAGTTAAAAAAAAAAGATGCAATAATTCTAAACATAAACACTCATATCAAGACAACCCAGTAGGAGGAAATATATCCCATGAGTAGGCAAAAAAGACTCAGAAACACCCCCAACTCTCACTATTTATAGTCCATCAAAACCCCAAGATAAACAACAACATGTATAAAAAGGACCTTATGCAGATCTATGCAGGCTCCACAATTGCTGCTTCAAATTATGTGAGTCCCTCTGAGCTCTTTCTGTGAGCCTTGTTCCTGCACTGTCCTGGACCCACTGGCTACTACAATCCTCTGCAATTCTTCTGCAGGTCTGTTTAATATTTGGTGTGGGTCTCTGCATCTGTTCCCTTCAGCTGCTAGTAGCTATTGTGCACATAATTCTCACCAATGAAGTAAAGCAGAATTTCAGCATCAGAAATTATATATATATATAATGTATATATTAATATATTTAATATATATAATTTAATATACATATATTTAATATATATGTAATATATATTAAAAGGATATGTAATTAAAAATAAAATAATCTTAAAAATGAGAAATTTTGTCAATATTTTTTAAAGTCGAAAATATTTATAGAAGGGAAAATAAAACAACAGTGTTTAGAAATTGATGTTTTCTACTAAAATCTATACTCCTAAGGAAGCTAAACAGCAAGGAAGACCCCATGGAAGATACTCAATCGTCATACTGAAGGACAACAGCGATAGACATCTGAAGCAGGAGAAGACAGAGAATAGGACAGGCGCCTACCCACAGACGGCTTCTGAAAAACTACTGATCGAAGTATCGAGGCAGAAGCTGAAACTCATAGCCAAACTTTGGACAGAGAGCAGGGAATTTTATGAATGATGGGGGAGATAGAAAGTCCTGAAGGGAACAGAAGCTCCAAAAGGAGAGCAACAAAACAAACAAACAAAGAAACAAACAAACAAACAAAAACCCCTGAGCCCTGGGGTCTCTGAAGAGAGTGATATACCCTCCAAGGGTATTGCATGGAGAGGACCTAAAACTTCTGCTCAAATGGAGCTCATAGAGCAGTCACCAAGTGGGGTCCCTAGTAAGAAAAGCAAGGGCTTTCTCTGGCATGAACTCAGTGGCAGATTCTCTGATCACTTACCCCTGGGTGTTCCAGTCTTGCCAGGCCACAGCGGAAGACAAGTCAACCTGTCCTTATGAGACCTGATACTCTAGGGTCAAACAGAAGGGGAGGAGGACCTCCCCTATCTGTGAACTAGGGGAGAAGTATAGGGGGAGAGGAGGGAGGAAGGGTGGGACTGGGAGGAGACAAGGGAAGGGGCCACAGCCTGGATACAAATTGAATAAATTGTAATAAATGATAATAAAAAATAAATAAAAGAAACTGGTGTTTTCAGGTCCTTTCATTACAAATATTTTTTGATACATCTGAGAAAGCTATTCAGCTGTTCAAATCCTCTTTTTTCAAATTTAAAGAGCCCAATGGACATTATTTGTATATCAGTTTTAATTAATATCAAAACAAAAACAAAACAGGCTCCAGCCATAGTAAAATAAAGTGTCCAGGGAAATAACATAATGTTTGTTTTGAGTGTTGACGCGTCTTTATATATAAAAAGGAAAATGTAGCGATCATTTGGTAAATTTTCCTAACTCAGATCCACTTCTCTGCTATTTCCCATGGGTCCAGTAACATGTCTGGCTCATTTCATAAATAAAAACCCTAGGGACTTAGCCTAAGAAAATGAGCAGGAAAGAAGCAACCAGAGATGTTATATCTTCGGTTATAACATTCCAGGATAAATAGAGAGTTGTCACTGATTCCCTTTGCACCATAAACTGTATAGTTGGGGAAGAGGTAGTGCCTGAGATGCAATATGGAAGAAAATTGTGCATCAAGCCAGGACCTATTAATGGGAAGTTCTTTCCAACATAACTCTGTAATTCAAGTAACTGAGCCTTAATATTAATCCACAAGGATATACCCTGTAGGGGAAAATACAATATAGGAAATTGTTTTTTCTTTTATGATTAGTTAAAAATATTATGTCTATGCAACCCAAAGCAAAGGAGTTACTGAGGCATTTCCTGTTCTCGTTTTGTTTCTATGATGAAGCTGTGGTCTTGAGCATTGCTTTTGTGATAAAATTGTTCACAGTCGACTGGCTGGATAATCTTCTATTAATTATTAAAGTTTAATTATAAATGAACTATTTTGTTATTTGTGTCTATAAAAACAACGAAGAACAAAAGTTTCCTTTGCTTCCTAACTTCTGAGCCCTGGAGGATTGGTTTGAAACAGCAGATAATCAAAACAAATAGTAGTGAAGGTAGGATAATGAAATAAGAGGTGTGAGATGGTGTAAGAAGAGTGGGTGGGCTAAACTCAAGCAAAGAAAAACTATCATTAAAGACCTTTGAAAATGTCATATAAAAGTTGTCTACTACATACAATCCCTGTAATATATAACTATACACATAGAAAGGGAGTTTAAATGAAGTTAAGCAATAATGGGAAGGAAAATATCAGAGACAAAGAGACTATCAAATCAAAGGGACCATGAGAGATATGAGTTGTTTATTTTTGAAATGTTGATCAGGGTGGTCACATAGACCTTCTAAATTTTATGAGGTACTGCTCATGTTGTCCTTCAGAACTTGATGGTAAGACTTGTGCTAAAGAAAACACAAACTAAGTAGAAGAACATAAGGCTGGTATTGGCCTGAAAGTGTTAACCCTACTTGTCAGATTTGTAGTGCTATAGGTTGCTATGTACACCACCAGGGATGAAAATAATCAATAGTTTTATCTCAATGACTAGTAACTACTGACTTGTCAAAGTATATCCCTTGACGTAACACTGGCATCAATGTTATAGAAATAAACAACCACGTTTTGGTTGGATTTGAAGTCACTGAACAAAATAAAACTCACATCAGGTACCATTAACTAGGCCCTGAAATTTATGTCTGGCCAGATCATATGCCATGAAGGAGAACAAAATACTGTCATTTTTGCCTAATTGAACACACAATAAGCTGTCCAAAAGCTAACTTTATTTTTAATAAACTTTATTTTCTTATATTAATCACAGGTTATTTACTTTGTATCCCAGCCATAGACCCCTCCCTCATTCCCTTTCAATCCCACCCTCCCTCATCTCCTCCCTTCCCCTTTCCAAGTCCACTGATAAGGGAGGTCCTCCTCCCCTCCCATCTGACCCTAGCTTATCAGGTATTTTCAGGACTGGATACAAAGTCCTTCTCTGTAGCCTAACAAGGCTGTTTCTCCCCTGGGGGGTGAGGGAGTTCAAAGAGCCAACCATCGAGTTCATGTCAGAAATAATCTCTGTTCCCCTTACTAGGGTACCCATTTGAATACTGAGCTACCATGGGCTATATCTGAGCAGGGGTTCTAGGTTATATCCATACATGGTCCTTGGTTGGAGAAACAGTCTTATAGAAGACCCCTGTGCCCTGATATATTTGTGGAACTCCAGTCTTCTCCAAGTCATACTAACTTCCCTTCTTTCATATGATTCCCTGCACTCTGATGAAGGTTTGGTTATGAGTCTCAGTATCTGCTTTGATATACTGCTAGGTAGAGTCTTTCAGAGGCCCTCTGTGGTAGACTCCTGTCCTGATACTTGTCTTCTCCTACATCCAATGTCTTTCTAAGTGAGGACTAATCATCTTACTCCAGGTCCTCTTTCTTGTTTATCTTCTTTAGGTGTACAAATTTTAGTATTTTTATCCTATCTTAGAGGTCTAGTACCCACTTATAAGTGAGTATATGCTGTGTATGTCTTTCTGCTTCTGGGATACCTCACTCAGAATGATCTTTTCTAGTTCCCACCATTTGCCTGCAAATTTCATAATTTCCTTGTTTTTAATTGCTGAGTAATATTCCATTGTGGAAATGGACAACAATTTCTGTATCCATTCTTTCATTGATGGACATCTTGGTTGTTTCCAGTTCCTGGTTATTATAAATAAAGCTGCTACAAACATGGCTGAGCAAATGTTCTTGCTGTATACTTGAGCATCTTTTGGATATATGCCTAGGAGTGGTATGGCTGGATCTTGAGAAAGCATTATTCCTGATTGTCTGAGAAAGCGCCAGATTGATTTCCAAAGTGGTTGTGCAAGTTTACATTCTCACTAGCAATGGAGGACGCTTCCCATTTCTCCACATGTGTTGTCACTTGAGTTTTCAATCTTAGCCATTCTGATGGGTATAAGGTGAAATCTCAGGGTTGAGTTCTTAGCCATCAGAGAGATGCAAATCAAAAGCTCTTATCTTTAGACCCATAGGCTAACACCTTTCCCACTCCCTATCAGAGAAGCTACTTTGTAAAATACATAACAAATTCAGAAATCCATAAAAGACCAATGTCTAAGAGAATTAGTGACTGTGTATTACCCAGCTCTAAATGGGACATGTATATCATACCCTTATCCCAGATGAGAAAGGCAGAATGACTGTAAGAACCAGTGTAGTGGTTGTCTGGAACAAAACAGTGCCTGTAGGGCATGGTTGCAGAGTTGAACAGCTGAACTCACAGCAGCTGTGGCTACATACAGGAAACACACACAAATTCAAGACAGCCCAAATTAACGAAAAGATGGTGAGGGGCTCATGACATTCCACCTCTGTCATGGAGATATCAGTAACTGATGGATTCTAATGAGGGGGAATCAGTTTTTTGTTTGTTTGTTTCAGGAAAGTTGGCCTTGAGGGGTTACAACTGATCCACCAAATATCTGTACACCCATGCAAGACATGTTCCCAAAGACAACAGTCAGGGTGCCCAGTGTCATTTCTCCACTCTCTGAAGTGTACTCTCACAGCTTTGCTCCCAGTGGGCCTGGCAAAACCTGCACAAGAAATACTGCTTATCTGTCTCCATGTCTTTGTCTCAGGACATCACCTGAAACATCTTAAATACAAGTTCCCCTAGAATTTCAAAGTCAAATTACAGATGAGAGAGCACACATGCATATGTATATATGTATGTATGTATAACAGTATTTCAAAGGAAAAATATATTCATATAAATGTAATATAAATATATTACATTTATGTAACATAAATAAATTATGTAATATAAATATATCTAGGTAATACAAATATATTACATTGATAATGTATATTATATATAATATATATTTATATGACATTATATATATATATATATATATATACACACACACATTCGGCATAGTATAATAATAAAAGATAGAGTTGTGTCTTATGAACAACAGGAATTTAATTTTTATAGTCCTAGAGGCTTTAAAGCCCCAAATCAAAATATGAGAGGATTGAGCATTTGGTGAGGGTCCTCATCTGTTGCCATTTTCTTGCACTGAGTTTCCTGGTATAGAAAGGGCACAATGTATGACTCTTGGTTCTGTTTCATAAGGTCAATAAGTGACTCAATTTGGCCTCATGTTCATGGTTTAATCACCGCCCATGGGTACTCTTTCCTAATATCATCATCTGGGGACTACTTAAGTATGAATTTTTGGACAGGTAAGTATTCAGGGGACAGCATACAAGAAGCAGAAATCATTTCAGTCAGAAAACATTGTACTTCCACTGACAAAATGAAATCTCTGTAAAACTACTCTTGGGATTTTAAGTGGACCCAAAGAAGTAATCCTGTGTTGTCATGTCTCATAGAATAATCTGGCCTAGTTAACTTCCTTCCGGAGACTAGAAAGGTTTTTTTTTTTTTTTTATTAATTACACTTTATTCATTTTGTATCCCCCCATAAGCCCCTCCCTCCTCTCCTCCTGATCCCACCCTCCCTCCCCTTTCTGCATGCATGCCACTCCCCAAGTCCACTGATAGGGGAGGTTCTCCTTTCCTTTCTGATCTTGGTCTATCAGTTCTCATGAAAAGTGGCTGCATTGTCCTCTACAGTGGCCTGGTAAGGCTGCTCCCCCCTCAGGGGGAGGTGATCAAAGAGCAGGCCAGTCAGATTATGTCAGAGGCAGTCCCTCTTTCCATTACTATGAAGAAACATCCTTTGAAATACATTGTTCTTTAATACAGTGGTTGTTCAGGAAGATAGTCAAAAATTGTGCACTGAAATTGCTTGGATCATCTCAGGAATATTAATGACAGATGATATTCAATGTAACCCAATGTAGCATTTGATGAATTAATAAATTCTGATGCTAGAGAAAATGTAGCAACTTGAAGCTTTTTTTTTCACACAGGTCTTTTGCTTGCTTGGTTAGAGTTATACCAAGGTACTTTATATTATTTGTAGCTATTGTGAAGGGTGTTGTTTCTATAATTTCTTTCTCAAGTCCACTTGTCTTTTATATACAGGAAGGCTTCTGATTTTTTTGAGCTAATTTTGTATCCAGCAACTTTGCTGAAGGTGTTTATCAGCTGAAGGAGTTCCCTGGTAGAAATTTTGTGATCACTCATGAATATTATCATATCATCTGTGAATTGTGATACTTTTTAAATTTTTATTTTTTTATATTAATTACAGTTTATTCACTTTGCATCCCAGCTGTAGCCCCCTCCCTTATTCCCTCCCAGTCCCACCCTCCCTCCTTCATCTCCTCCCATGCCTCTGTCCAAGTCCACTGATAGGGGAGGTGCTCCTCTTCCATCTGACCTTAGTTTATCAGGTGAATAGTGATACTTTGATTTCTTCCTTTCCAATTTGTATCCCTTTGATCTCCTTTAGTTTTATTGCTCTAAAGCAACTTCCTCTCTCTGTCTCTAAATTTGTTCCAGCAGTGAGAAGTAAAATTTTATACCATAGGGGAATTGGTGCTCATGCTATTACATTTAACTACTAGTGCCTGAAAGTGACCAGAAGAGTAATGAGATCTTCCTCGGAGTTGTTCTGGCATCAAGCAATAACAATTCAATGACTTATACTAAAAACAATAGTTAAATAAATAAACAAGTGCTTATGTTTGCTTAATAAAAATTCAGAGTGACTAATGCACCAAAAATAACAAATTAGTTAAATGAATGTTATTTGAAACACAATGATAAAAAATGCCACAAAACTTTTATTTTCTCAATTCAGATTTCATTAATTTTCTATGAATGTGTAACCTTCTGCAATGTGCACTTTTGTGAACTACTTTTTTTTGCTTAACATTTCATAAGAGAGTCTTCTGTAATTAGATGGTATTATTATGACTTTGGCTATTTAAGAGAGGTTCTCATTCTAGAGCTACAGACGGCTTGCAGTTCACTATGTAAATCATGGCAATCTTCCAGCCTCAGCTTCCCAAGTGATGAGATTACAGGGATAAGTCACTCCACTTACATTATGATTATTTTAAATAGGATTTTTTGCATTGAAATTTAGTAAATATTCTATATCCCAGAAAACCCTCTTATTTAAGAATGTTCCCATAAGAATGGGTTTCCTATAAGGGCTGCCTCTGGCATGAACTTAGTGGCAGGCTCATCGATCACATTCCCCTGGTGTGTGCAGCCTTTTCAGGACTCAGAGGAAGACAATGCAGCCAGGCTTGATGAGACCTGCTAGACTAGGGTCAAATAGAAGGGGAAGAGAACCTCCCATATCAGTAGACTAGGGGAGGGGCAAAGAGAGAAAAGAGGATGAAAGGGTGGGATTTCCCACTTTTTTTTTTTAAATCTTTTATTTATTTTTTATTAATTACACTTTATTCATTTTGTATCCCCCCATAAGCCCCTCCCTCCTCCCCTGCCGATCCCACCCTCCCTCCCCTTTCTGCATGCATGCCACTCCCCAAGTCCACTGATAGGGGAGGTCCTCCTCTCCTTCTTTCTGATCTTAGTCTATCAGTTCTCATCAAAAGTGGCTGCATTGTCCTCTACTGTGGCCTGGTAAGGCTGCTCCCCCCCCCAGGGGGAAGTGATCAACGAGCAGGCCAATCAGATTATGTCAGAGGCAGTCCCTCTTCCCATTACTATGTAACCCACTTGGACACTGAACTGCCATGGGCTACACCTGTGCAGGGGTTCCAGGTCATCTCCACAAATAGTCCTTGGTTGGAGTATGAGTCTCTGGGAAGTTCCCTGTGTTCAAATTATCTTGTTCTGTTGCTCTGCTTGTGGAGTTCCCGTTCCCTCCAGCTCTTACTATTTCCCACTTCTTACATAAAATTCCATTCACTCTGCCCATCAGTTGGCCATCAGGCTCAGCATCTGCTTTGACAGTCTATACTGCAGAAGCTTTCAGAGGCCCTCTGTGGCAGGTTTCAAGGTGGTTTCCTGTTTTCTTCTGGCTTTCAGAGGCCCTCTGTAGCGGGTTCCGAGGTTGTTTCCTATTTTCGTTTTCTTCTGATGTCCATCCTCTTTGCCTTTCAGGATGGGGATTGAACATTTTAGTTAGGGTCCTCTCTTTTGCTTAGTTTGTTTAGATGTACAGCTTTTAGTGGGTTTATTCTATATTGTATGTTTATATGAGTGAGTATATACCGTGAGTGTCTTTTTGCTTCTGGGTCAACTCACTCAGGATGATCCTTTCCAGGTCCCACC